>NC_055959.1:12099432-12106932 GCF_018492685.1 Alosa sapidissima | reverse complement strand
TCCCAAGCTAAACAGTGGCTAGTTTTCATCAAAATCGCTGTTTTTTTCTAGAAATGGAGATATAACGTCTTTCATTAAATATGAAGTGTTGCCTGTTACTTACTTGTGTATACTTTCCGGGAAGTGATCAGCGAGACCTGGCGAGACTGCCACCTAGTGATAGATCCACGAAAATGGCCTGGTTTTGACCTGACGTGCATTCGTCACTGATTCGACCCAAAGCGGCAACCGGAGTTATGATAAAATGTCCAGATTGTGCGTTTTCATGAGTTTTCGATCGTCATATATTTAATTTCCATTCATCACAGAGTTCCCAAAATCACATATAAGGTGTGTTAGAGTGTCTAGTTTCGTAATAAAAAAAAAAGCTAAAAACGTAATATTACATTTTTGGCACTCAATTCATGGGAAGGAAAAGGCACTCAATGAGTTAAGTGATTATACAGTCTGTGTAGCTAGTTATAATTTATCACTTTTCGAGATGTCTGTTTAATATTTGGTGTTCAATTGCACATATAGGACACTGACAAACAACTGACAAATAGCCTATAAGTCAACCACTTTAAAAAAAAATGTAGTGACACTGCTTCAGAATTTGAGTAATGATGACTAAGAGATTGAGATATTGGAGTCTTTCTTTTAGTCCCTCATATGATTTTAGCTCACTTTCCATGTGTTTGGCCTGGTGCCACAGACAGCCAAATTTGAAGTCTATGCTTGATTGCAAAACCCCGTTTCATCCCCCTCCCATGCAGACAGGATAGACGGGACAGACAGTCAGACACTGGGTGTTCCAGTTTGTGAGAGTTGTTGTCAGGGCGCATGAAAGCACGGAACCACTGGAGCCCCTTAGATAACCACAGACTGAACTTCAGACTGCTTTGTTCTCCTGTTGTGCTGTCGTACAAATTGCCTTGGGTAGATTTTACACACACACACACACACACACACACACACACACACACACACACACACACAAGCATACCACACATTCCTGAGGAGGGAGAGTTGTAAGATTATAAAAACTCGGCTGTGATAAAGCCTTTCAGAAAAACGCCAGACACAGGCTGTAATGGCTCTGTGAAAGTAGCAGATGATAAGAGAACAAATTCAAACCAAGACAAGCTGCTAAAGCCCTAAAGTCTTGATTTAATGAATGATTCAATATTATTATTATTATCAGGTATTCATCAAACCTTGTGGGCAATGGGCATATATCTGCATGTGCGTGTATAGATGTGTGTGTGTGTGTGTGTGTGCGTGTGTGTGTTTAAAAGATCATCACATCACATCTAAAAGCACTGATCCATGAGAGTGTTGTTCCGTATGTGAGTGTGCATGTGTGTGATACAATATAAGGATGTGAATCTCTTCCTGAAATTACAGTAGTTTGCATAACATACCCCTATGGCCTATATATTCTATATGAGTACTTCTATATGCCTGTGGGTGTACCTGTGCATATGCTAAGGTTTGTGGAACATAAACTTCTGACCTCTAACTGCCTTAACTCCTATTTTTAGAATTCCAAACAACAAGTTTTACATTTCACTCAGTACTTTCAAACCAAAAATACTTTTGCCACATATTGTGTATGTCCTTTTTATTTGTAGCTCAGCTTTTAGTTGGTAAAATCCTCAGATTAGCCAGCACACCACAAATGGGGGAAATGTATAGAGATGGACATGTATTTTTAAACAGACACAAATCAGCGCTGGCTAACCACTAGGACGTTATGGTCCACACAAACACAACTTCAGAATGTTGACATTCAATGGCTAGCCCTGAATAGCTTTATAATACTCCACCCAGGTGTGTACAAGACTGTGTGGTTGGACAGACATTACTTACATATGTCAACAAAGAGAAGAGTGAATTCATAAAATACAAATAAATAAATATATAAAATACTTAGAATACTGAATTCATACTAGTAAATTAATATTAATCTATGCCAGTAAAGTAACCACTTCCACATGGTCACTTTTGAGGGTACCATTTTTTTACGACTACAATGCTCGTCAATGCCCTTAATTTTTAATCCAAAGTCAAATAGGATGTAGCCTAGAAAAAAGGCTGCCGATCATTTGATCTGAAATGATTATCAATTAAATATGATATATAATATGAATATGAGAATAAAATAAAGTGTTAGAAAAATAAATAAGGAAATGAGAAAGAAAGAGTAGCTTAGAATCCACTTAATAACATGGAAAACAGAGGAAGAGAAACTTACTACTAAAGTATGTGAATGAATTCCAGAATTTAGAAATCCCACAATGCAAAATAAAACAGAAGAAACTATAAGAAATACAAGTAAGTTTATGAAATTACAACAGTATTACTTTCTACCATGTGATGATGTGCGTAAAATTAACCATGTTTATGTTTATACTGCACCGCTGAGAGCCCTCATAGAACTCTTACATAACCACTTTTACAACTGCCATAACATATATGTGTGTATACTTATGAGTGTGTGTGTGTGTGTGTGTGTGTGTGTGTGTGTGTGCGTGGATCCATGTGGGTATACTGTACTTGTACAGGTATGTGCTCAGTGGGTCCTTGGCTGCTGCAAAACGCTCGCCTCTGTCCTTGCTTCTTTTGCTAAAGTCATATTTCTCGTCAGCACACACACACACACACACACACACACACACACACTCCAAACTCATGCAGTGAGCACACACTCTGTGCCAGCACATCTTGTGTTTTCCCTTTTGCATAATTAAAATGTCAGCGATGCAACCCCTCCATTAATCAAGTGCTGTGCGCAAACCGCTTTTAAAAATAATTTCCAAACGACTATTTGCTCTCTAATTTGTTGTTCTGAATAATATTAAGAAGCCCCGCAAGAACATGTTTGCATTTTTGGAAGTGTAAAAAATGAATACTGGTCCTAACGGGGGAGTAGAATGACGTCTGTGTGCACGAGGGACATTCTAGAAAGAAAAAGGGAGAACCTGAGAAGTGCATAAGTAAGAGGGCAATGTGGGTTACAAAAAAACATGACCATACATCTCATGTTAAAGAGAGCAGATGGGAGCAAGTGGGAGGCAGAGACATCCATGGGAGGCAGAGACATCCATCGAGAAAAGATTGAGATGAGATCTCAATCTTTGAGATGAGATCGAGATGAGATCGAGAAGACAGGATACACCGAAGATACGGTGAAGAAATAAGACGTGTAAAGTGAAAAAAGAATCCTCTTCCACTAAACACATATACTGTATATATATAGGCACCCCCCCCCCCCCCCCCCCCATGCAGTTTTAAGACCTGAACTGAAATTTCATGAAACTGACCCAAATGAAATTGAGCTCATGTGAAATGCACTCGGCTGAGCTGAAATGAAGGAGACGTGCAACATAATGGCGTGCGCTGTGATCGAGCGGAGGGCTTTGGACGTGGAGTGGAGCCGAGTCGAGAGTGTGAAGTGTGGCTGTGTTCTTGGCAGGCCTCGGCGACTCTAACTGCTCACTTTTCACATTTCATGTGTTTTACATTTCCTCTTCCTATTGGAGTGCAATGGAGCATTCTTCCCCAGCTCCCCGCGAGTTTACCCAGATGCGGTTTCGAGGCCCCCGCTATTATCTGAGCCACACACCACCACCGTCGCAGCACACTGGCAACTTTCACCCCGAGCACTGAGGGCCCTTTTTCAGGGCGCAAGGGCGGGGAGGCGCACGCCCTTTCGGACACACTCCCATGCAGACACACACACACCCACTCACTCACCCACCCACCCACACTGCCACCCACTGACCACCACACACACACACACACACACACACACACACACACACATGCACACCCCCACACACATACACACGCACAGACAAGCACGCACACATATTCTCAAAGTGTCCCTCATGACACTGATCCCTTCTCCAAATAAAGATACAGACATTAATTCAGCACCAGAGAGTCCCCATAATTTAGACAAACATGCGCACACACACACACACAGACACACACCCAACCACACTGCCACCCACTGACAAACACACACACACAGAGACACACACACGCACACACAGACACACTCACACTCCCACACACAGACACACACGCCTCATCCTTTCACAGTCTCACCCATAGCCTACTCAGCTCATATTAAGCTGGAGTGTGTAGCCGTTAAGAATATGGTGAGAGGCATAAGAGCGAAGGCAAACACATGCTGCTCCTGCTGATCAAATATTTACCAGCGCCTCAGTGTGAATGTGGATCAATGCGATCTTAATAAAGTTCTCACAGGGCGAGAGTGCGCACATCCTGGCTTGCTAATCACCCGCTGTTTCTCTTCACCTTTGGTAAGTCAAGCCAGGCTTTTAGACAGAACACACATGTAGGTTACCTGTACCGTACTCACACACACTCACTTAAAAGCTGCGTGAGATTGCTTCTCAGGACACCTAATTCTGACTTGACAAGACATTGGCCTCCTCAAGGAAGCTTCCTCAGGAACATTGTGCGCATTTTCTGTGTCCATTGTTCTTATTTCACTTATTTTCAGGGCTATTTATTGATTCTTTTTTCTAACTTTTCTTTTTCCCCATACTTCTGTCACATTCACTACTTCCATCTCTCACTCACGCTCTCTGTCCATCACTCTTTCATTCCTACTCTCTGCCCCCCCCTTCCTCCACCTCTCTCTCTCTCTCTCTCTCTCTCTCTCTGTGACGTGGCAGCGAGTGGCACGTGTTTACGGGTGTTTATGGAAAGCTGGTGTGAAATGATCTATTTCCTCCCCCCCTCGCTGTGTAAATGATATTTATTATTTTGGAGAGGCGCAGCTACCGACGGGCGGCATGCTCTAATTGCGGGCGCTGAGCTCACGGGCGTTCCCCAGCGCTCCCCTGCTTTAATTGGCCCTAATGGGAGCCGCGGGACGGGAGGGACGCACGACCTGCGGCCAGGTGAGCTGAGGAGAGAGCTGCTGGAGCCGCCGGTCATTTATCTCAGGGCCAAACGTCAACAGCACGGCCAGGGAGGAGGAGGAGCAGGAGTTTTCCAAAGAGGCCCCTTTTTCCATATATACAAATAAGTATGTACATGCATGTCATATATATATATATATATATGCATACACACACACAACTCACACACACAAATATACACACAAATGCACACACACACACACACACACACACACACACAGAGCATTCAGAAACACAAATACACATACTCCCACCCAGAGTGTGTCTTCTGGGCACCTTCCTGCTTCCTGGGGAGCAGTCAGCTTATGGGTCACACCTGTACTCGGTGTTGTGTGTCCTTTGGCAGACAGGCAGCACTCTCCCACGATCCCCTGGCATAGTCCGCCTCATTAGATTTTTCAGTTTCAGTTGAAATGTTTAAGTTTAGACGTTTTTGTTTTAGTCTGAACTTCTTGTTTTAGCTTCTGTGCAATGTAAATAGTCATTTTGTTATTAAAAATCATTTTATTTTAGCTGTCTGTCATCACCTCTGTTTTTTTGCTTTTCCTGATTCACTGTTCTAAAAACACTGCTCAAAACACTACCTTAGTTTCTGAAAACTTCTCAGAGACTCTTTTTTTTGTTTGTAATTTTGTAAATTTCTTGTCTTTTAGCTTGTGTGATGGGTGAGTAATTCTCTACTGTTAGTCACTTGTAGGATAGTTGTAGAGTTCTACTGAATATGTATGATTTTGTTATTGAAATAAACCTTTCCATTTACTCTGGCCTCTCAACCAAGGAACCTATTTTTTTCTTACATGAATTGCCGTTGCTCAATCACCATTTTTTCCATTTTGTTTTTCATTTCCTGGTAGTGTCCTCGTATTTTCACAAAACCCATGGTTTGGACATGTTTAAGACTCAATGGGTCTATCATAGCTTGGTGGTTTCCACATTGGGCACACACACACACACACACACACTATTGTATGCAATTCAAATATACATTTCTTAGGCACAAATACAATCACAGGTAAACGCACAAACACAACATACCCACGGACTCACAAACACACAAATGCTCATGGTTCCCGTTTCACACAAGGCAGTGCATTTTATGCACCATATACAAACACATATACGTTCAACCTATGTTGAATGTAAAAACGTTGTGTTTTCCTTCCTGGAGGACCCACACAAACAGGGACACAAAAACACTCACACATGTGCTGAGGGTGGAAAAATGTAGCTTATTTTGGAAGTCGTTTTGTGGTAATTCCTCTATTTGCTTTTAATAAGCAGGCCTCTCGCTGACCTGTCACATCAAACATGATTTCTCCTCTACATAAAGTTATCGTATAGACAGGCCGCTCAGTCCAAGAACATACACACACACAGGCACACATACGGAAACATGGAAACTCACTCCCCACCACACCACACCCTACAATATCATTATTTGCAGCTCTCTTTTGCATAAACGTAATTCACTAAAAGTATATATATATATATATATATACTGTGTGTGTGTGTGTGTGTGTGCATGTTGTCTCAGTGCTGCTATATGGAACCTATTTGGAAGTGCATGCATTTCTGTAAAGCAGTAGTATGGAGGTTGTTTTCATATCCAATAGGCCTACTGTATGTGTGAACCACATTTGTGATATATGCCATTGCATTAGACGGTTTTAGCATATATTCCGCACGTTTCAGTTGGTCAGTATCTGTAAAATAACTGGAATCATTTTGGAACAACTGTAAACAACTGCAATAATTCATAAACCCTATCACTTCCAGCTCTCTACTTCTCTCTCCTCTCATCACTTTCATTTCCCTCAGCCCACTCTGTTGATGACCCTAAAGGATCTCTAAAGCCTGAACATGCACCTGTGGTCACCCACCCACCACCAGAGCAACCGCCCACACACACACACACACACACACACAGAAGAAGAATCACAGAAAGGGGCATTGTTCAGTTTGAAGATAAACTGCTCTCGGAAACAATATGTGTTCACTCTCACTTCCCGTCCATTAATAAAATCAGCCATTCATTTTCAGGCCCTTTGACATGCCAGTCTGAGAGGAAAGTGAACAGAGACCCCTCCCTCCTCCCACACACACACACACACACACACACATTACTGGGAATCATTTCTAGATGTTGAGAGTTTCAGAGAGAAAGCATTCTCATGATGTAAACAAAGATCATTGTGGTCACACAAGAAAAATGATGGTTACACTTTATTTGGTGTTCCTTATAAACTATCTACTGATCCTTAGATTAAACAAACTATCTGTTCAAACCAGTATTTATGGTTGAGGTTAGAGGTTTGGTTTGGTATGGTGATGTTCAGTGATCAACAAGGACTGAACTTGAATTTTCAACAAACCATCTGTAAAGCCTTCAGACTGCTGAAGTGTTAGTGGAAACCCAATTTATAGATTAAATGACACTTTTCAACCATGTGAGTTTTTTATTATTATTATTTTTGTGTGGCATGGCCTTGCATGAACTTTTTTGGGGGTAAAAAACACTTCTAAAACTATGTGTGTTGTTCACAAGACACAGTTATTCAGG
>NC_055959.1:12079432-12096932 GCF_018492685.1 Alosa sapidissima | reverse complement strand
ATGGTGGACAGAGTGCTTTAGTGCCATAGTATAGTCACCAGATCTCCCCATGCAATAAAGCAGCTCTCCAAACACTGTCACAGTTGTTTACCATGCGGACGGAGGCTCAGGTAACAAGTGGTGCAACTTGAGGCTGCTGCTAAGTAAATGTGTAAGTGTGTGTGTGTGTGTGTGTATTTGTGTGTTTGTGTATGTATTTGTGTGTTTGTGTGTGTGTGTGTGTGTGTATGTGTGTGTTTGTGTGTGTGTGTGTGTGTGTGTGTGTGTGTGTTTGTACATGTGTTTCTGCGTGTGTATGTGTGTTTGTGTGTGTGGGTGTGTGTGTGTACGTGTGTGTGTGTGTATGATAGTGAGAAAGAGAGAGGTGCGCTGAACCAGAGTCCCCCAGTTGCAGAAGATGAATGTGTGCTTACACAGCCAGCTACACTCTAACTCAGCTACTCATTATGGTCATTTGTTCTGTGTAAACTCAGGGCTCTCTCACAAAGTCTGCTCTGCTGTATCACTTTCTCTCTCTCTCTCTCTCTCTCTCTCTCTCTCTCTCTCTCTCTGTGTGCGTGTGCGCACATATGTGTCCCAGTGTTTATGAGTCTGTGAGCAGTGTGCTTGTCATGGTGTGTTCATAGATCTCTGCATTATGTGCATGTGCTTTCTACAACATATGTGTGCATGTTGACTGAATGTGTGTGTATGTGTGTGTGTGTGTGCGTGTGTGTTTGTGTGTGTGTGTGTGTGTGTGTGTGTGTGTGTGTGTGTGTGTGTGTGTGTGTGTGTGTGTGTGTGTTTGTAGGTGTGTTTGAGCGAGTGCCTCCTGCCAGAGGGCAAACCTGCACGCTTGGATTAAAGTTCTTTAAACAAAGCGACCCTGGTCTTCATAAAAGCAGTTTGACCACAATCACTGTTGAGTGGCCAATTAGTGGATTCCAATTGGACATATGTGCGGGGCCAGCCTTAAATGCACTGGAGACTGCAGGGGCCGCACTTATCTGATGCTGAAATGACCAGGAGATGGAGAAGCCCTGGCCGTGCGTGGGTGGTGCCTTCTGCTCCCGATCATTTGTCATCTCTTCGGGATTTGAAGCGACCGTCCGTGCCGATCGCCTCATTATGGGGGAGTTCCCCAAATTGAGTTTGGGTCTGTTTATTTCTTTTTTAAAGTGCATATCTCTGGGAATCCATAATCTGTGGTGGCCTGTGAAAGCCTATCCCCTCGGTTTGGAAAGGAGATGAGGAAACATAATGTGTGGAGGCGTCACTGTTTGGGTTCGGGAGAGAGAAAGTGCCTTCACTGTGGTATCATATTTGACTTTGCCTTTATGTACTGTGTCTGGTGAGGCAAACGTCTCAATGTGAAAATACTTTTTAGTATATTTCAGTGTATTTCATAAATGTGTTGATCTACAGAGAAATATGGATATTTAGGAGGCTATTGAGGCAGCAACCACAACTGTGTTTGAATCAGTCCAATGATCATAATAAAACAAACCAGGTAATGACTTTTTAAACAACAACAATAAAAACATATTTTTATTTGTTTAGAGTGCTGTGGCAAGCAAAATATCCTTCTCCAGCACTTAGGAACATGGCCGCATAACGATTCAAAAGACTGCATGCAAAAAATCTTCATTTACAGAACACACAGGTCCGTCTCCAGGAGTGAGAACCCCGTCCAAAACAAAAACATTTTAAAGACACCCTCTGTATATTTACCTTCATGGTTTGGACAGGATCCATTCACAGTCCTATATTCAACAACATATGTGTACATTTGCGTGTATATACTCAAATCTGTGTGTGTGTGTGTGTGTGTGTGTGTGTGTGTGTGTGTGTGTGTGTGTATGTGTGTGTGATCAAAAATGAGTTATGACAAATCACTCTCCCTCAGTCCACAGGCAGCCTGGCATGTTTGGGGTGTTTTGAACTCTCTCGATGGCGCCAAGCACGCCACTTTAATTTGCCTCCTTTTATTTACCCTCCTGTTTACACAGCCTCTCTGCATGTGTGTATAATGTGTTTGTATATTTAATATGTGTGTGAATGTGTTTCCTGGAGCAAAAGAGCCCATTCCCTAATTAACACTGCACTGTACCAGTGTACTCCTTGGGTCTAGCTGAGAACATATTGCTCACACAGAGTACAAAACAAAGAATCCAACACACACACACACACATACCCAGCGGGAAAGACAAAAGAGAGTGATCCCACAGTTAGTCTCAAATGCCTTTTTTCCAGGGCTTTGAACCGGTTCAAGGAACGAAAACGAAAACCGGGAACTTTTTGTATTTTACAGGGAACAGAAACGAAACCGGAAACGTTATTATTTTTTATGTTCTGGAACAGGAACACTTATTTAAAAATAATGGTAACCGGTTAATACCGGTTTTATTTCGTTCCTCAAAGTTTTCGTTGCCTAATATACTAAAAAAAAAAGTAATTATTTTCCTGCGCACGTTACCATGACGGCTGAGGTTCACTGAATGGAGAGAGAGCGGTGGATTACAAAGTCTCCACTCCACATCTTAGATAAGAGGTAAATTACGATCCATCGTTAATTAAAACGCTCATTCCAAACACAATATCAATAGCTATATTTGTCGACTCCACGTTAATGATGGACTAGCGAACATTAGGCCTACTGGATGGCCTTTCCCCCCGACAGTTGTTGCCCGAGTGGCATAACCATGTGTCTTAATAATGTCGTTACGTTTGTGTGGAAATTTTCTCTTTTAACAATAAACTACACATTTGAAATAATTGTAGGCCTATTTAATTATTATTATTATTATTATTAATAATATAATTATTATTATGTAATAATGGTTGTAATATTATTACATTTGGTTTAAGCTGGATGAGAAAGATGTGACATAATTCTATAGCATTAAACAGCTGACAGGAACGAAATTAACCGTTCCGGGAACAGAATTTTTTTGTTCTAACCGGTTCGGGAACGTCAATTTATTGATGGAACTCATAACCGGAAACGTTATAATTCCGTTTCTGTTCGGAACGAACCGATTGGAAAAAAAAATCCGTTCAAAGCCCTGCTTTTTTCCAAATTATTTCTCACCATCATCATACCAATGTGTTACAAAGTGGACACGTAATAAAAGCCTGCTAAAATCAGATCGTACCTATATGTAATCAGAGCTCAGTGTGGGGCGTTTATCTGGGCGCTCATCACTCATGATCGCCGTGTTTACCGAGCTCCACGGCGTGACGACTCCTGTACACCAAACACTCGCCATCCATCTTCTACAGGACAGCCACCAAATGAGCTCCGCCGGGGAGCTGCCCTGTGGAGGAAGAGTGGCTGAGTGAGTGAGTGGGCCAGCACGGCTGGGTTTGGGTGGGTGGGTTGCACTGTGTGCAGCTGACAGTAGACAGGCACCTTTTCAGCATCCCCCAGAGGGGAACAAAATGAGGGCTGGGGGGACATACTGCTGCACCAGGCCCTGCTTCTCTCTCTCTCTCTCTACCTCTCTCTCTACCTCTCTCTCTCTTTCTCTCTCTCTCTCCCTCTCTCTCTCTGTCTCTCTCTCTTTCTCTCTCTTTCTCTCTCTTTCTAACTTTCTCTCTATCTCTCTCTCTACCTCTCTCTCTCTGTCTCTCTTTCTCTCTCTTTCTAACTTTCTCTCTCTCTATATATATATATATATATATTTCTCTCTCTCTCAGTGTATATGTGTGTTATAGTGAGGGGTTTGAGATATTTGTGGGATATCTGTAATGGATGGATGGATGTGACCTGGCCTGTGTACACAAACACACCACACACTCACACCACAGAGCCACAGGTCTAGGACAATGGTGCTGGAAAAAGGGCAACACTCTGCCTGATGTTATTGATGAGTGTGACCCATGGTGATGGATCACACAGGTCCCAGAGTATACAGGTAAAAACACAAACACTGACACG
Organism: Alosa sapidissima; assembly: GCF_018492685.1. NCBI lineage: Eukaryota > Metazoa > Chordata > Actinopteri > Clupeiformes > Clupeidae > Alosa > Alosa sapidissima. The sequence goes on along the minus strand of NC_055959.1, from coordinate 12,093,013 downwards.
TACAGAGGGGATTTGGTCTCCAAATATGAACACATGCAATAGCGCACGCATGTAAACACACACAAACACACACGCATGACATCATCCATCAAAAGACCATATGACAGCCTTGTGACGTCATTCACGCTTCATTTCCAGCAGGGAGGCAGAAAGTTGATTACCGCTGTAAATCTTCTCTTTTTCTCTCTCTTTCTCTCTCTCCCTCTGTCCCTCATGCAATCTCTCATACACAAACACACGCTCACACTCATTGCTTAACACTTCACTTGATGTATCGCAGGACAGAAGGAGCACATGCAACATTATTCTCCTGCCTAGTTCCTGGGCCTATACTCTGGGCAGTCACAGGAGCACTTGGGAGATGCCTGTTGCCTTGAGGAGGCACTCACAGTATCTCACCATCAAAAGATCTTTCCGAAAGTGGTTTCAATTGCTGTCTACATTTTGGAAAACTACATTTCAGAAGTCCCAAGTATGCACATATGGGAGGCAATTGAGTTTAAAACATATAAACTCACGGAGCATCATGCAACCCGTAGAAGAGGATATCGAGTAGACACAGGCCCTCTGTATGCTTTGCCTACTGTACAATACAATTTCCTCACTGACAAAACAAGTTGCTTTTGGCGCTGGCGTCCTGGCTATATGGAATATCAGAGGCTCCATTCTCCAGCTCAGATATATGTTGCATAATATTCCTTTAATGAATCCACTGTGGCGTGTGGTTTTAACTGAGTGTCATGAGAAGTCTCTGGTTGCCAAGAGCCAGGAATAGGAAGGAACTCTTATTAACTTGCTTCTCTTCTATGGAAGTGTGTGCTCTCTGAGCGTAAATGTGTATGTGTGTGTGTGTGTGTGTGTGTGTGTGTGTATGCGTTCTCTGGGCGTGGGTGTGTATGTGTGTGTCTGCGACAAAGCTACTAATCCATCTTTGAGGCGGAGAAGGGCCTTGTGGTCTATGGCAGAGTGTTTGTATATAAAGGGGCTCATGTATTACATCTGTGCTAAGTGACTCTGAGCTGGGGGCTGGGCCAGTGCAACAGCAGCGGAATGGAACTCCACTAGTAATTGTCAAAGTTAGAAACTAAAAAGCTAATCGCCTTCGCCGATTTTTACTTACACTTCATTTAACGGAGGGAGGCAGTACACACCTATCTCACATGTTGCATAAGGTGGTGTGTGTGTGTGTGTGTATGTGTGTGTTTGTGTTGTACTTAGAGAACAGCGCCTGTGTCATGCTTTATTAGCACCTTAACAACATGGCATCCTATGTACTAACACATGAGTAAAAATGCATTTTGCTGGTCACAGGAGAGCTGTCAGGCAAGCAGCACTTTTCTTACTCATGCATATGCATTTATGAGAAGGTCCAGGGAAAAGTTGAAGTATTGCACGCAAAAGCATGGGAGGACAAGTATTAAGAGCGATTGATTCGATATTTCATCATACTGTATGTATAAAAATAGCACACGTCTGTTTTGCGGTGAAAATATTTGCCTTTTAAAAGTAATCCAGAAAATTACAGAGACAACAGAAGCAGTATTTAGAGCAACAGCTCTTCTTTGAAAGCAACTTTTAATTTTGATTACCTTTTAATGTGTTACTTTTGCTTCATTGTGTTCTCATCGTCCTTATAGTCGGTGCTTATGCCTGCTAGACTAACCCTAGCTGCACAAATACTGTAGCTGGAGTTTCTTTTGAATGCAGAATAATTACTGCCCTGCATTGCCTTGCTGTTTGTTGATATCTTATTATCATATATTGCATCATTTCATGATTGCTAAAGTTTTGATTCCTTTTAATATTGTGATTGGTCAACTGTGCTTGTGATATATATGTGAATGTCTCAATGTGTGTATGTGCGTATGTGTGTGTGTGTGTGTGTGTGTGTGTGTGTGTGTGTGTGTGTGTGTGTGTGTGTGTGTGTGTGTGGTTACTTGTTTCACAACTGCTAAGTTCCTGTGCATGTACAGTACCCACTGCACCCGGTGTAATGGCAGTGGAAAAAACCTCATGCATTAATGTTAATTTGTACTGATCTCATTGTGGGAAGGATTCGGCTGCCCTTCACAGCATCTTACTGTGCTCTCACCTCCCACTCAAAATATGTGTGTGTGTGTGTGTGTGTGTGTGCTTGTGTGCATGTATGTTTCTGTGAATATTTGTTTGTGTGTTTCTGAGCTTTGATGGGTACAGAAAGAAACCGCATATGTGGCATATACTGTATGTAATATGCCAAAGACAAACTGCTTCATGCCCTTTTGGTATTCATAAGATAAAAAAAAAAACATCAATGATCCCAATGAACAGAAAAAAAACAGAAATGTAAGTAAAACAGTGCTGATAAATGTGTATAATGTCAAGAAAATACACACCCAGAAATAATAAAAATAAATACAATAGGGATAGTATTAGTGTTTTTTTGTTTTGTTTTATAACATCTATGGAATAAAGCCCAATGCTTTGGGCTCGTTTTGCTTTTGCTGTGTTATGGAAAGATGTAAACCATTCGTTTTCAGTGTGCACACACACCTACACATGCACACAAACACACACACGCACACAAACACACACACACACTCACATACACACGCACGCACGCACACACACACACACACACACACACACACGCACGCACGCACGCACGCACGCACGCACACACACACACACACACACACACACACACACACACACACACACACACTCACGCACACACACACACACACACACACACACACACACACACACACACACACACACACACACACACACACACACACACACACACACACTCCTGCTGGCTTTGATTGCTCTACTGGTACACACGCCAGCATTTATTACACACACTCATGTCAATCCAACCCACCCGCTCACAGGAAAATTTATTTTGACAACCCTAAACCCAACAATCTTAAAATGTGTGTGTGTGTGTATGTGTGTGCGTCTGGAGTAGGGAGTTTGTTTCCCTGGCTGACGCCAAGAGATAAATATAGCCAAATTGGAAAATGGATTTTACCAGAGAGAGTGCTTTTAAAGGCAGATATCTCCCAAGTCCTGCCGCCTATCTAGAGTCAACAAGCGGTTTGACAGCTCAAATTGGTTAATCTAATTGTGCGCTTAAGGCATCGATTAGAACTCCAAACTACTGTAAAATATGCAGCCCAGCAGACCGAAATGTGAAATGTCTTTTTAGCCTGCTTAACTGATATACCTGCATACAGACTTGCGGGAAATCTCAGCCCCGAAATATAAATATATAGGTGTGTGAGTGTTTGTTTGTGTGTTACTGTGTAATTGTTGAGAGAGAGAGAGAATGAGACAGACAGAAAAAGAGAGGGAGACAGAGAGAGAGAGAAAGAGAGAGGGAGCATGTGTGTGTTTGATTTTGTGTGTGTGTGTGTGTGTGTGTGTGTGCACGCGCACATGCACATATTTTTGCATATGTGTGTGTGTGTGACTGTGTGCGTGTGTGTGTGTGTGTGTGTGTGTGGTAGAGAAAGAGTGTTTGTGCTGCAGCTGGCTGCTGGTTTTGTCAGTGCAGCTGGCCCTGTTCAGTTCTCTACCAGCATAAATCAAGACAGCTATAGCACATGGACACACACACACTCACAGATACAAACAGAGAGAGAGGGAGAGAGACGCAGTACATGCAAACAATGAACATGTTACATTATTCAAGAAAAAAACTTTTACACAAAACAAAGCACAAGTTTGGCTTTATATGAAGCCAGACTCATTAGTTGCAAGAGCAGACACAGCCACAGACTCATACATACTCATGGATACACCTCAGCTTGACGAGACTTAACCCCTCAGCCAGTCTCTGGTTACGTACACACTCTTTCAATTAGTACTGATTCTTGATACATTTACTGACCATGATATAAGTTACAATATGAGTACAACATTTAAAGAGAATTTCACCTGAGAAGATTGACGTAAAAATATAATAATCATGTTATGTCAGATAACAGTAATGTGTCATTATGATCCAGTAGTATTCAATTTACTGTGACTGGTTATTGCCATGCAAGCTTATAGAATGCTAGATGTCATAAACAGCGTGACATGTGACATTCTAATAAACTGTCATAACATAAACCATGTTGAAAGCTATATCGGCATTTACAGCTATGGTAACCTGACGCTGGCATATCATTAGACACTCACATGGCAAAATATGACATAACTTAAAGGTATACTATGCTGTTTCGCGTACATTTTGTTAACGAGCTCCCCCTAGTCGCGAGTATTTGTATTTTATGACTAAAAAGCCTGACTGCGGTTGATGTTCTCTTCTTTTTTCTTCCGAAATCACCTTCTTGGTTTTCTTCGCCACCAGCAATTCATGATTCTCGCGACATTGATTTGGGTCGCCGACTCTGAAGTTGCATTGCTGGTTCTGCCCACATCTGCTTTGCTAGCAGCATGATTCGCTCTACTACGAGTTTGTTTACCATCAAAATGACTTTGAAGCTGTTATATTAACGAAAAAATCTTGCACATGAAGGATAAAAAAGGTTTCAGGGCTTGTATCTATGCGTGTCTGTATATGTAGGGATGCTAAAAGCATGTGTAATAAAAGTGTGTAATATATAAAGTGTTTTTAATGTGACCTGATAATGGCCCTGACTTGACAAGACTAGGCAAATATCGCATGTCAGTCCCATCCCACTTGTCTTTGCATGTAAATTCATCCACTTTACTCTTACTTCATTAATATATTCTCACACAACACTGTCAGAGTAACATCTGTGGGTCCATCATGTCAGTGCTTTCTGATTGGATTATACTGTATCCAGCTACCTGTTATCTCAGTCATTTCTCGTCAGAGTGCAAAGCAAAGGAAAATATCCAAAAGGTCAGGAGTTCTGCTGAGAGATGCTCAGACATAACATTGCTCCAAGTATTTATAAACTTGCTTTGATCTCTGTGTTGCTTGTTCAACAAAGGTGTTTTCTTCCCATCACCAATATGTCTATTGACTGTGTGAGGTCTGGATGAAAACTTTAAATCCAAGAGGGGTCAGGAGTTCAGGTTTAAGTATCTATTACACAGGTCTTTGTACTAACACTACCCGAGTATTTATTTGTGATATTTTCGTCTGCGGAACATCTCACTCTCCCTCTCCTCATCACACACACACACACACACACACACACACACACACACACACACAAACACACACTCACACACACACACACACACACACACACACACAAACACACACACACACACAAATAGAGTTTGCACAATGCATTTGTCCCCAGCTCTCTGTGCATCATTAATAACCCCATAAAGAGTTCTTTATGGAGGGGCGCGGGGTGAGCGTTTTGGCTCTGGCGTGGCTAAGATGAATCTGCCCGACTCCTGAATGCCATGCAGCTGGGCCAGCGTGCGGCGGAGCGGTGACAGCGGGTACCAGGCGGCCACCCGTCACAGAAAGAGCATCTTTGTTGGGCACAGGTGCCCGCTGGCGCTGCTTCTCCTCACATCCTGCAGCACATTGTGCCGCCTCATTCATTATGCATGCGGCCGACGTTTCGAATTGTCAGCTTCCTGTCAAACGCCACACAGCAGAGAGAGAGAGAGAGAAAGAGAGAGAGAGTGAGAGGTTTTTTTTTATTGGGGGGGGGGGGGTGTTGGGAGCTTGTGAAAAGTTGATTTGGCAATGTTGTCATCTGTGCACATGCCAGTTGACATGTCAGGAGAAACTGGCTTGAATAAACTGGCCAGCCCTTGAACAGAGTCAACCGCAGACAATGGTGGTACAGATTAGAATTAATTATCACATACAAAACACCATGTTGAACTATTTAACCCCATGTTACCCAGTCAAGTCCCTTACTATTGGATTCTCAGATGCCTGCACGCATGGAGGGAATCCATCCCTCTGGAGAGACAGTAAAGGCTGCTTTTGACCAAAAGACAGCCCTACATCTGCTTTTGTGGGACCATCCAATTTATTCTCTGTGATAAAAATGAGTGTGTGTGTGTGTGTGAGTGTGTGTGTGTGTGTGTGTGTGTGAGTTCATCTGTCCCGTGAGAAGATGCGGGTTGGTAATTGCTGGAGGATTACAATAATCTGAGTGTGGGAGCGAAACTCCCCCAGGACGAGATGAACAAAACACTCTTAAACCATTTTGTTTCACTGTGTGAACTCTCATTAGCATCGGATACAACAAAGGAGCCGCTCGCACACACACACAACTGCACACACACATACACTCTCACACATACACACACACACACACACACACACACACACACACACACACACACAGAGCCTGTCTCCATTACAGGGTCTCAGCATGTCTGTGGACGAGTTGAGGTTTAACTGTGTCTGGCTCTGCCCTCAAGCCTGGCTCCAGACCCCCTCTGGAGTGCCCACCCCCCACACACCATCACCCTGTCACTTACCGTCGCTCTCACACACAACAACTTCAGTATAAATTATGATGTTTCAGAACAATGCATGCCAGTCCGTTCTTTTCTTCCCCATGTCTCCCAGGGGAAGGTTTAGTTGAGCACCTGCCTCCGGCGGTGATGTCCCAGCGGTGCCTGAGTGGAGTGGACGCTGGGAGAGATGCATCACCCTGCGGTCGGTCACCTCCAGCCGAGAGAGACACCTACTCTAACTCTACTCTGTCCCACGGGGAGCCGGACTCATCCGCTCACGTGAGTGCTGGGACTGAGACTGAGCGCACAGCAATGGCAGGTCAGATACAATAAGATGAGACTTTGTTTAATCCCACTCCAGGGAGGGACATTTATTGGTCAGCAGCACGAATGCGCAGCTAGAACCAAACACAAATGTCACATCTCATCCCATGCAGACGTCCAGTCTGGCTCGTGTGTGTGTGGCAGTGACTCACAAGTTGTAACCGCAGCAGAGACAGAATATGGAAAGTTTTTGTGTGTATGTGTGTGTATGTGTGTGTGTGTGAGTATGAATGTGTGTCCGTGTGTGTACATGAGTATGTGTGTGTGTGTGTGTGTGTCTGTATTTGTGTGTGTGTACAAGGTGTATATGTGTGTGTGAACTATTTAGGATGGGATCTCATCAACACCCTGCTGCTGAGAGGATCAGTAGCAGACTAGCGATCCCAGCCCGAGGGTCCTCAGGCCAGCCGGGGGTCAGTCAGGGCTGTTAAGCTTTAACCAGCCACATCTACAGCCCTCTTGGGAACATAGGGACCCACTGGAGAGCTGAAAATCGCCTCTGTCTGTCTCTCCTTTACTAATTTACCTAATACCCAAGCTTTACTGGTAACGTCTTCTCTTGAAAGCTGTTGGACCTTTCAAAGGAATTTCAGTATAATACGAGGGGATAGAGATAGAGAATGCACAATACAGCTTAGAATGTTGTTCAGAATTGATCTGTTGATAGGAGCTGGAGAGGAAAGGAGTGAAGAGAAGGAAAGAAGAAGAATGAGTAAGTTCTCAAGGGGCAGAGGAGAAGTGCGCTAATAGAGCGGCCCACGATGTCCAAGCAGGCCTGCAATCCGCGGGAAATCAGCATCATGAGGAAAAAGTGCTGCCTCTGCACATAAAGAACGAGTGCTGCTGGTAAACAGAGGCTCCAGGCAAACAACTGTCTGCGCGTATGTGTGTGTGTGTGTGTGTGTGTGTGTGTGTGTGTGTATTTGTGTGAGTTGAGAGTGTGAGAAGAGTGTGTGTGACGCACTGGACAAGACTGACGGCCTCGTCGCTCTCCAACACCCCCGTCCCCCTGCTGTCTCACTGTCCTGGACGCCTGCTCAGACAAATCAAACGGCTGGGGGAGTGAGAGAGCGGAGAGAGAGAGAGAGAGAGAGAGAGAGAGAGAGAGAAGAGAAAGAGAGAGAGAGAGAGAGAGAGAGAGAGAGAGAGAGAGAGAGAGCGTCGGATCCATAAATCACGGCTCCCGGTGAGCATAATGAGGTTGGAAAAAGCAGCCTCATGCTTTCCCCCCTCGGCGGCCTGCAGGGTGGCTGCAGGGCAGGGCAGTGGAGGGCAGGGCAGGGCGCCGTGGCTCGAGAGCATCCCACTCCACTAGGCTCCGCTCCGCTCTGCTCCGCTCGGTCATCAATGGGCTCTTTCAGCGCAAGCCCAAAGCCACCGAGTTACCCAAAGGTGGAGCAGAGCGCACTGGACGGCACAGCTCCACACACACGCGTCCCTGCAGCTCCGCATTGGTGTGGGAAAGGCCAGCATCATGTTAGACACACACACACACACACACACACACATGTACACACAAAAACACACACACACAGACACACACACACACACATACACACACAAACACACACTTCATATCGCACAAACACACACAAACTCACACTCCATATTACAGAAATACACACACACACACTTCATAGCACACACATACACATACACATACTCACACACACACACCACAGACAGACATACACACACATACTCCATATCGCACAAACACACACACACACTCACACACACACACACACACACACACACACACACACACACACACACACACACACACACACACCATACCACACACACACAGACCCACATACACACGCACACACACAAACTTTCAGCGTGTCTACCGCATGTGCATCATCCACACGTATTCACCCACACAGCTGGATGAATAGGTGGGCAGGAGAGACGTCATAAGTGGCGTGTCGTGATCGCTGTGCCCGCGCCAGGCAGTCCGGTGTGGGTGTGGCATGGCAACGCTGGACGCGACTCCAGGTCAGCGCAGGAGACGCTGACATTCATTTGACAGATGTGACAGGCCTGAGCGTGAGGGGGCAGCGCGTGACATGACCTCATGAGCTAACGAGCTGGAAAACACCACGGCTGGACAGACAGGCACCAGACCGAGGGAACGAGGGATCCTGCACACACACACACACACACACACACACACACAAACACATGCACACGAATGCACTAATTGCATGAATCACACTCAGTCTCACAGGCCAACTGCTCACCTACAGTCACACTAACATGCAGACAGACAAATGTAAAAGCACACGTATACACAATTGGCAGACTTTCCATATATACCGTGTGCCAAATTTAACAGACCTGATTTTGGGTACAGAACGCACTCTGGGATACGAAAGGTATTAATTTATTATGAAACCGCGGAGCAGCATAATGTCTTCTCTCCACGAAAAATACTTTCGTAGACTTGAACTGACGCTAAAGCTTAGGAAAGTTTAAGCAGCCTTAAAGTTACGTGGACAGAAAACATTCTGCAACCTCGTTGATGGAAACCATTCTGTAACTTGCTGACTCACTGACTGTGTTGGACCATAGACCTTTTATGTGTTCCATACTTTCCATCGAATATCAGAACTGTTGCGTGAAAAAATGAACATTCGATGGCTTGGAACGATCCAACTGTAGTGCATTGTGCATGCCAGATATCTAAAATGTGGACGGAATTATTTTTGTCTGTGAAATTAGTTTATTTTACGTGGTGAGGATTGCATTCAAGCTTTTGTCAGCTAAATGAAAAGCACAAAAAACAATTCAGTGCATAACAATTCATGCAGTTTGTTTTCTGTACACGAAAGAATGTACTTTGTTCAATGTTTTGTGGAGATAATGCTAATACATTTGGGTTTTAGCGGTAAAAAGCACTATGGTGGTACATTGTTTCTTAATACATAGCATAACGATCAATTAATGAATGCAAAATAAGATCTATTAGACTACACATATAATACATAATTCCCAATTCCACAAACACAAACGTATACACAGCTCCAGTGTGTCTCTCGGTTTCAAATAATATTCATCATGCAATCATTCTTACACGTACATCGACATAAACATAGATACATGTATTATGCCAAATCCTTGCACAGTCTTTTTTCTAATTGCCTCTATCTTTCTTCTGTTTTTCATCTGATAAGTTCCCAAATATTATTATTTAAGTTCCCAAATACTCATAATTAACGTAAACCGTTAACGTTTTTTTTTTTTTTACAACTTTGGAAGAACTTGTATGAATGGTGTGGAATGAACTGTTAGCAATAACTCTAACTTTAGGGATCCACAGTTAATCCTCACGTCATCAAAAGAGCTGCATTTCAAAGTTGGTGTGCCCCAAAAGACCCCCCCCCCCCCCCCCCACACACACACCCAAAGCCCCAATGCCTACCCCACTAAGCACTTACATTCCCCTTAGGGCATGTAGGGGGCATGGGGCAAGATGGAGGCAATAGAGTGGTAGTGGGGGTGAGAATGGAGCTGGGGGAGGGGTCATAAAGCCAGTAGCCACAGGGTGTTGATGGGGGAGGGGGGATAATGCCATTATCTACTGGCCTTGTCTTTCCTGTCAAGTTCCCAGTCAAGGCTGAAGGTTAGATTAGAATGTGACCTAGTAGTACACAGGAGTATGGAGGAGAACCTTATGCTGTTCAGGATGTGTCTTGGAGAAAGATAGAGGCAGAGGAAAGAGAGAAAGAGAGAGAGAGATGAGAAAGAGAGAGAGAGAGATAAACCTTTAGAGGCAGGAAGAGAATTTACAAGTAGACAACAACCCACAGAGCTGCAAAAGAGATATACAGGCCAGGGTCCACTAAACATGCAGGTATCAGGAAGCTCCCTTTGGCTTGAAGGAAGATGGCCAGATATTGAGCAGGATATGAGCTTCAGCCCCTTCTCTGACACGCAGACATACACATCCATCAGGATAAGCGCATTATCTCACGCGGGAGGGATATGCCTGGAGCAAGACAACACAGAAGAGGAAGAGATGGGTTTTCACCCAAACCTCGTTGCTCAAACTGAGTGACACGTGTCAGACTCAACGCACTCAATAGGATATTGAGTTAGATGTTCCAAACAATGATCATTTCAAGTGGTTACTCAAGTGGTTACTAATGTTGCTGGTTGAATCCAAACAAAGGTGTCTCATTACTCTAGTCAAATTCACAGGGTCTGGAAGGCTTCCCTCTGGTCTTGATTTAGGCTTGATTAGCAGAGCATAAATAAAATTCTATATGCCTATACATTTTAATATGATTTACATTAAGCCAAACAACAGATCATCCACAAAGGTTCAACACTATGTATATAAGAAGGGAATAATAAATTATGATTACACACCTCATAAGCTAGTCATCTCAAAGACACATTTTGAACGAACACAATTGAATGAACACAAGTTTGAATGAACACAAGCTGTTCATTGTCTATGCTACAACATATTATTATACATATCCTTGAAAGGTGTATTCAAGGTCCTTTTAATAGATCTGACCTACAGCAGCTACAGTATGCACATGTCAAACAGTTTAGGTTAAGGCATATTTATGACTATGTAATGACGTAGTATGTCATTAGATTTTCTTTTAGCCTGTCTTTCTAAATTTTCTTTTTGGTGTGATGTTCAAAGACACTCTGTGGAGATGTCTGTGTACGTCCACTAGAGGTTGCCTAGCGACTTCAAAAGCCCGTTTCCAAAGACTCCCCCGCAATCAGCTCACCACAGCCTAAGTTGTCGTTTCTCAGAGGAAACGTGAATGGCCTGAACGTGTATGTGTAATGACAGCCCGGTAGAGTTGCAGTCTTTCAGGTGTGCTCCAGGGAGCAGTGAAGTGTCCTGCCCTGTGAAGTGAGGAGGAGAGCTGATCTATGAAGTCCACTGAGGGACGCATCAGATCCAGCGAGGCTCCCGCCGAATCATAACACTCTAAACAAACACATGAGTGTACCAGAGTGGAAACTGAAACGTGTTTTATGAGAAAACAAAGAGAGCCGCTGGTGTCCAATCACACATGCACGCGTGCGCACACATACATATGTACACAAAACAAAATACACACACCCAATAAGCCTATAACGGAGCTGTTAGTAAAAATATGTTTTTTTTTATGGTTGTGCTGGATATACATGTACTTGGAAATACACATATAACCTGGACATTCAAGCCATATTTCCACATTTACCACTAACATCAACATTATGAGTGTGTGTGTGTGTGTAGGCTACTAAGTATATGTTTATTGGTGTGATGTTGCAGGCTTTGTTACATTCTCTGTCTGTTTAATATTTCCGTGTTAATACACACTGGGCACCCTGAACCTGACACTCCTGTCAGATCTTCACTAACTTTGTGGGCAATCATCAAAGCTGCATTTCTGCATACTCCTCATTCTCTAAACGTAAATGAATTTGCATGTGTGAATACCAACACATGTATGAGTATGTATGCCCATACCTGTGCATGCATGCGTGCATACGTGTGTGTGTGTGTGTGCATGTGTGTGTGTGTGTGTTAGTGTGTGTGTGTGTGTGTGGGTGTGTTTTATCCCCTGTCTTGGCAGTCATCCAACTCTGGACATTTGACCCGTTTGGGCTGTTTTTTCTGCGCTGGCTGGCTCTCGGGGGCTTGGCGGCAGAGGAGGCCAGAGGAGGCTGGAAAACCAAATATTTTCTTAAGTCTCTGGTCTCCAGGTTGCATAAAAGGTTCCACAGCCATTTGCATCAAACCTCAACTGTCGAAACCACACATTCTGTTTTTGTTGCCATAAAACTGCCTGGACAAAAAAAAAATATTTCAAAAAAGAAAGAAAAAGGTACATACATGTATATTCCATTTGCTGTGAGTCTTATAAATTCAAATGAAGTGAAACCTGGGGGTTTACTCCCCAAAGGAAAACACCCAGTTAAATATATCTCACATGCATGTGTTTATGAGGATATTTTGGGAGATTTCCGTGTGCATCCAAATGTATCGCAGTTCACTGAAATTATGTATAAAACATTAAACTCACATTGAACTGAATTCAGACAGGATAATCCTATACCAACAGAAACCAGATGATGGATATTAGGATTACTAAAACAAATACATAAACTGATTAAATATATAAACTGAAAAAAAACAGTATTTCCTTTTGTTGACTATTTGAACACCTCAGTAAGTGACAATCACATTTTGATCCTGCTTAAGTTTTAACTATAGACGCCACACGTGTATGCCGTCGGTTATCCAGTCTTCAGGATTAAGCACACAGCCTCTGAGCTCCAGCATAGGGAAGCAGCCCTGAGGTCAGAAGGGCATGTTTGGGGTCAGTGTTACAGGTGGCATGGGGGTGTAGTGACCCTGTTGTCATAACAACAGTGGGAAAGCACAGTTAATTGGAGGGTGCCGTTAACCCCTTTGAAAGTTGAGGACCAGAACAGACCAATTTTATTCATACATGCCAGTGCTTCCTTTGCTCTTGGGGGGTGGCTGTGGTCTCTGTATGTGTGTGTGTGTGTGTGTGTGTGTGTGTGTGTGTGTGAAGGAGGGGGGTGCGTTGATTACAGGTTTGATTGCTGGCTGCAGCTCTCTAATCAATCATTCTACAGCCTGCCAATCAAAGACACTGTGTCCACTCATGCTAGGGACCACTGCTCAGGCTGCTGATCTGCGCTCTTTCAGCGGGAAGCCCGCCCCAGCCAGAGGAGGTTTCAACAGAGCGATTCCACGTCAGGTGCCCTGACAGAAGAACAGGTGGACTAATGACTCACATCAATGGATAGGATGTCCACCAGGTAGATGGGAGACACTGGTCTGCTTGACACTTTGGACAAAAGCGG
>NC_055959.1:12056932-12061932 GCF_018492685.1 Alosa sapidissima | reverse complement strand
ACACACACACACACACACACACACCTACACACACAGACACACACACCACAACACACACATATACACACACAGACACACACACACACACCTTGCAGCAGACAAACAAAACCACACGCTTTGCCCCAACCCATGTCACACATCTGAGTCACCAAGTAAAGTCTGCTCCAGAAGAGGCACACAGCAAAAGGAGACAGCACACACACACACACACACACACACACACACACACACACACACACACACACACACACACACACACAGACACACACACACACACACACACACACACACACACACACACACACACACACACAGACACTTGTCTGCGACCTACCCAACTCCACCTCAACCTTCATCTAAACCTGTAACTCTTGTCTCAATTCTCTATCTCTGTCCACAAGACACTAAACTAGCCCACACAATCTCATTTAAACACCACTTTCACTTTATATTAAACACACACTCACACTCCCCCTTAAATCACGGTATGATAATAATAATAATAATAATAATAATAATAATAATAATAATATGTTTTATTTATATAGCGCCTTTCTCAAACTCAAGGTCGCTTTCCAGAGTCAAAGCAAAACAAAACAAGTGTGAAGGGAAAAACAAACAAACATGCGGTAAGTCTATGCAGTGGTGGAGAAGGAGAAGTGCTCATGAAACAACAACACAGAAGGTCTTGAGATGAGCTCTGCAGATGAGGTAAACACTCAGACAAGGCTCAACACGGCTTGTGAGATGTCAACACTCCAATAAACTCTAGTTTATATCTTAAAGTGGACACAGGAAGAAAGTTATTATTGCAACAACCACGTCACACATGTGCTCAACAACTCCTGACATCACCCCCCACAACTTAGACAATTAAATATTAACTCCTCTAGTTTGAGCAACATGAACAACATCCTCTAACTTTTCATTTATGGGATTATAGTGACAGTTACACACACAGACACACACACACACACACACACACACACACACACACACACACACACACACACACACACACACACAAAGAAGTGTGCTCATGCACCAACTCATAAGGCAACATGAAAAGCCCATTTACAAATTCAGTTGTTTTTCCCACCTCGTTATTTCACTTGATAGCTAACCAAATATTGTGTTTGTGTGAATGTGTGCGCTTCAGCGTGTGTGTATGTGTGAGGGGATCTAAAAGGAATGAATCAGTAACCTGAATGTAAACAGGACAGTTAGAGGAGCTGTGGAATAGTGGAAGAGTTTAAGGAAAAGTCTAGGCAGTGGACACAAAGACCCAAACACTTTGTTCATGGGATGCTTGTTGAAATATCTTTTCCAATGCTTGTTAAAGGGTGTGGGCTATGGAGCTACATGAATGTAGCAAATTAGCATATCGACACAACAACAGGCTAGAGCATATTTCTTTGCCAAACAGCTGAGTATGCAACAGCAGTGTCCTTGAGTCTATTGGTACCTCCAGGTTTTTACCCTCCGGAACAAAAAAGACTCAAATCCAGCTTTTCCAAGAGTGATTTAAACACACGACACAGGGGATAACAAACGCTACGCTGCTGGAGGATGACAACAGACCAGTGTTCAGGAAGGAGGCATGAGTAAGGCTGGACTAGAGCCCGAGTCAGGCTGACTGCAGATCAGCTCGGAGGCTCGGAGGCGCTCTGCGCAGGGTGTCACAACCTGACCACATGACAGGACAGTGGGGTTTTAGACACCCCTCCAAGACAGCAGGGAGGCCCAAAAGTGACTCAGAGAGAATGACAGAGAGAGAGAGAATGACAGAGAGAGAGAGAGAGAGAGAATAACCAGAAATAATGAGAAAAGACAGCGAGAAGGAGGAATGAAACACATAGAGCGGGGGAGGAGGAGGAAGAGAAAGAACAACAGAGAGAGAGAGAGAGAGAGAGAGAGAGCGATGGGTCAGGCAGAGACATACAGACAGGGAGCTGTTGGTGCTGTTGTATAAGGGCTGCTGTGTCCAGGCCGGGCACATGCAGCGAGGGGGAGACCACAGTGAAGTGGGTGCCGGCTCCCCTCCTGCTGGGCAGTGGCCGGGCACTGAGGGCATGGTGCCAGCAGCTGGTTGGCAGAGAGGAGGGGTGGTGTGGGCACCGCACAGCCAGCTCTGCTACTCCACCCTCGCTGTGCCAACCACAGCTATGCCAACCTCACCAGCCACACTTAACCTTTAGTGCTCGTACCATGTTTAATAGGCACACCTCACCCACGCCACTCCCACACAGCTAAGAACATCTCCTTCTCACTGCACTCTTACAGTATCAGTAATGTCTATATATATATATATATATATATATATATATAAAAAAATCTATATAATGGTGTACTTGGAAACCCATCACATTGGTTAGCTTTTAAACAATTTAGAACTAAATGCACATCATCTGTGCGGAAAGCTAAATCTAATTATTACTTAGACTTGATAAACTCTAGCTCAAGCCCTGCACAATTTTGCAAAGCAGTAAACTCAAACAAAAACACAACCACTAATTATCTGCCCACCCATATCAAATATGATGACTTGCATATCTGAACAGAATGAGATTACCCTTGATTTCAATAGACATTTTGTTGAAGCTGGGCATTTATTTGATAAAGAGTTTAAAGGAACTCCTCAGATAATTGACAATTGTGTGCATTATACAAACCATGCTTCTATGTTTACTTTTCAACCTTTCTCTTAAAATGAAGTGTTTGAGGCATTACAAGCTATTGACACTAGGAGTGCAACTGGAGAAGAACATTTAGATCCTTTTTTCCTTAAATTGTCTGCGCCTATTATCACAAAGCATATAGTGCATATATTTAATCTTTCCATTGTGATAGGCATATTTCCTAGTGCATGGAAACTAGCCCATGTGACACCTTTGCACAAAGGGGCGATAGAGGTGATTTAAATAATTACCGTCCAATCTCCAAATTACCCTGCTTGTCAAAGATTTTTGAATCATTGGTTAATAACCAACTCAAGTCATTTTTATTTAAGTCATCAAATATTAAATCCACAACAATCTGGGTTTAGAACAAACCACAGCACTATCACAGCTACCACATTAGTTACTAATAATATAATATCTGCCTTAGACGTTAAGAAGCACTGTGCTGCCCTTTTTGTTGATTTGTCAAAAGCATTTGATACAGTTGTTTTTGCCAATCACAAAGGGTGTTCCACACAATATTAATGATATTGTCTCTTCCTTAAATGGTTGTCAAATCCACCTTTATGCTGATGACACTATTTTGTATTGTATTGCTGACTCTGTTCAACTTGCCATTGATAATCTTCAGCTTTCATTTAATGTTCTTCAAAAAGCTCTCATTAATCTTAAATTAGTACTAAATGAAAAGAAAACTAAATATATGCTATTTAGCAAGGAACATTGAGGTCAATGGTGTGCAAATAACCACTGTAAATGGTTGATTAGATTGATAGAGTTTCTGAGTATATATATATATATATATATATATATATATATATATATATATATATATATATATATACAGTATACACCATCCACAGCTTCACAGCTGTGGACAGTACATTTCTGTAGCACGCTATACTTACACAACACAGCCACCATGCTATCAGTAAGCACAACTTGAGAATGTGTAATACTACATATTAGAAAACCTACACCAGTCAGAGTATCACTGGCTAAAGAGGCCAAATGGCTCTGGATGCTCCTCAGTATTCTCTGATTTCCAAGTGAGTTACTGTTCCAGAAGTCTATCGTTCTGAGGATGTGAGGGCTTAAAGGTGCCATGTGTAATGTCCGCCAAAAAATCAATTCATACTCCACATTCCATAAAAGATGGGGCAGTATACCTCCAGAAAGTGAGTTGGTCTACCCTAGAGTAACAACCGAGAAACGTGTATTGCAGTTTGGCTGGTGGTTATGTTGCCCGCATACCGCCTCCCATGGCCGAAACTGGTATTATGACACCTGTCGGGCTGTGGCTAGTAATTTAGCATGCTAATTCAGGTTGATATCTCTGCAGCACTATACCTTGTCATTTTTGTAACGACATCATCACCTTTATTTCTTCTCATTCTTTTGATGTGTGTAGCTCATTTTTTGGATATTTTTACCTCAATTCTTACACATGGCACCTTTAAAGCCATACATTGAGAAGAACCTTGGTTCCTTGTTTTGCATATATGGACTAATGTGAAATGCAAATTAAAAACCAACACTTGTGGCACAAATGTTACAGGTGAACTACTACATGTAAAATGTCTCTCATTTGCATTTTGTACACTGGAGCTTCATAACTGTATCTGTAGATGTCAGCAGTAAAAGTCACCCGAACAGGGCAGATGTCAGGCGTAACACATTATCAAAGTGTACCATTTCCTATCAGCCTAGTCAGACTGGTGAGAAACTGCAACTTCTGTTATTGTAATATATGGACACAGTTTAACAGTAAAAGGCTGGCTGAGTGTGGAGTTATTTAGGCCACTGGGGGAAAGGGTTACTCAGTTCTTTATCTGAAAGACGTTTGCGGTGCTGATGAAGATCAAGTCAAAAAAGCACAGCCATGAGAGAGAGAGAGAGAGAGAGAGAGAGAGAGAGAGACATATACAGTATAATCACACACATGAATGCATACATGCACACAAACACACAGAGTTTCTACTCATTATAATCACACACACTGACTTTCAAACAATTGGCAAGATTTATGTTCTCAAGACCTGCCACATAAACAGCCACCCCCATTACACTCTCTCTCTCACACACACACACACACACACACACACACACACACACACACACACATGGAAACTGTCCAATGCCAGTGTGTTTATCTGGCACGATAGGTTCCGGCATATCCTTTCCGGCAGATAGCCTATCAGAGAGTGCTCAAGGTGTTTCACTGCAATGGCAGCCACCACACGATAAGGCCTGGATTACTGCTATCTAAAATGAGAGGGGAGAGCAGCATACACACTCTATCCCCCACACACATGTACA
>NC_055959.1:12041932-12051932 GCF_018492685.1 Alosa sapidissima | reverse complement strand
TTTCTTACGTGAATACAACACATTTTTATCCTCAAACAAGTTTTGACAGAAGTTGTATTACGGTGTTGAACCATAGGTGAGCGCGAAATCTATCTAGTGATTTGCTTTTGGTCTAACACTAAATTCCCTCATGGAAAATATGGGTACAACATGTAGACTAGTAGTATTGGACAATATGGTAAATTTGAGATGAACGTCATCTTGGTAAAGTACTCTAACTTTATAATGATTTGGTTATAATTTCTTTGAATGATTATGTATTCCTCTGATTGTTGCGGTAATGAGATGCGGTAATTAGAGACTCAGGAGACTCGCCCCTCCTCAAGCTCCGCTTGACCAATAGGGTGTTGACTGCACTCCTCATCATGCTTTAAAAGCACTTCGCGCTCACAGTTTATCACTCCTTCTGGCAACTAAGGTACGAGGACGGTAATGACATTCACTTTGGAGCAAAGATATTGAACTGACAGCTCAAATACATGGCCATTGATATATCCGCACTAGTGATCTTTGGTCTTCAGCCGCACGGAAAGGGACTTTGAAGAGACATCGTTTGGAAACGCACAAAGGGATCTCAAAAAGTTTTTTCTTTCTTTTTGAGAACTTTGAACTGGATTGATTCAAATCTGTGGGCACAACACCCTTCCGAGGTGCCAGTGAAAAGGTTCTCGCAGATTCCCTGCAGAGGATTTTAGAATTTGTATTTTTTCAGCGAGTTTCCGTTCGCGTATTCGCATGAATCTACTCGATCCGTACCTGAAAATGACAGACGAACAGGAGAAGTGTCTCTCTGACGCCCCGAGTCCGAGTATGTCCGTGGACTCCGCAGGCTCCCCGTGCCCATCAGGATCGAGTTCTGACACCGAAAACACTAGACCATCCGAGAACCATATTCTGGGGCCGGATGGGGTTCTTAGAGACTTTCCGAAAGAGGAGGAAGAAAAGTTCCCTGTCTGCATCCGGGATGCCGTCTCGCAGGTGTTGAAAGGTTACGACTGGACACTGGTGCCCATGCCAGTTCGAGTGAATGGCTCCAGCAAGTCCAAGCCTCATGTTAAGAGACCCATGAACGCGTTTATGGTTTGGGCGCAAGCAGCGCGCAGGAAGCTAGCTGACCAGTATCCACACCTCCACAACGCCGAATTGAGCAAGACGCTGGGCAAACTTTGGAGGTAAGCATGCTCCGCGCGCCCTTCACCTCTGCAGATGTGACAGCACATGCATATTGTTTCGCAGGGGAAAATAATTCTTCAACAAACAGTTTGATGGGCTATATCAGTTTACGTAATTTCACGTATTAATTTAAATGCATTCGTTTTAAATGTTTGATAGAAAGAACTTTCGGTGACGTTGAATCGACAATTCAGTCAATCGGCCAAAATGTATGACATTGCAATTTCTGCAGTTAAAGTGCATATTCCATATTTTAATCTATTATGTTTTTGCATTGTATATTTGCTCGTTATGTTAAAATCATGATAATGATGTTGTTGTTGTTGTTGTTGTTGTTGTTATTATTATTATTATTATTATTATTATTATTATTATTATTATTATTATTATTCCTGCAAATGACTAATAATGCTTAATTGACACGTCATAGGCTTCTCAACGAAGTAGAGAAACGCCCTTTTGTGGAGGAAGCTGAACGACTGAGGGTCCAACACAAGAAAGATCACCCCGACTACAAGTACCAGCCGCGTCGACGGAAGTCTGTGAAGAATGGACAGAGCGAGTCGGAGGACGGCGAACAGACGCACATATCTCCCAATGCCATCTTCAAAGCGCTACAAGCCGACTCTCCCGCCTCCAGCATAGGCGAAGTGCATTCTCCCAGCGATCATTCGGGTAAGCCATATCATTCATGCAGCTGATCTCAATATCTTTCAGAAATACACAATATGTAAGTACATTTGGTAATGAGGAACATGTTGCAACATATCCTATAATTTTGGTAATTCGATTTTTCTTAGCTGCTTTCCGGATCATGCCCAAAAAGCGGCCTGTAAATCATTAGTACTTTATGAGCCATCATGCAAATATCCCCACCTGTCGCTGCTGGGCCTACTTATCTCCTGAAAAGCTCTTGGGAACTTATTATATAATGGCACCGCACTGCCAGTCACTTGCCAATTCTTATCTCTAGGTTCTTAATTTCAAAGGATATCTTTAGTAGCCTTCCTTGCGTCAACAATGTCATGTGCACAGTGGAGTTAACTCTTTGCTCTCTCTCTCTCTCTCTCTTTCTCTGCAGGCCAGTCTCAGGGCCCCCCCACCCCTCCCACCACCCCTAAGACAGACCAGCCCTCCTCTAAAGGTGAGCTCAAGCGAGAGAGCCGGCCCATGAACGAGCCGAATGTCCGTCAGCTCAACATCTTCCGGGACGTGGACATTGGCGAGCTCAGCAGTGACATCATCCCCAACCTCGATTTTGACGTCGACGAGTTCAACCAGTACCTGCCGTCCCACAGCCAGCCGGGCATGCAGGTGGCCAGCGACGGCTCCCAGAGCTACGGCTACGGTCCGTCAGGTGCCCAGGTGGTGTCGGGCAGCGGCGGCGGCGGCGGCGCCAGTGGTCAGAGCTGGCTGGCCAAGCAGCAGGCCGCGCAGCAGGGCCAGACGGGCCACTCCCTCACCACGCTGTCCAGCGCGTCCGAGCAGCGCCCGGCCCAGATCAAGACGGAGCAGATGAGTCCCGGTCACTACAGTGAGCAGCAGGGCTCCCCTCCTCAGGCTGTGGCCTACGGCTCCTTCAGCCTGCAGCACTACAGCGCCGCGGCCGCCGCGGCCGGCTACCAGGCCATCTCTCGCGCCCAGTACGACTACTCCGACCACCAGGGCGGCGCCAGCTCCTACTACAGCCACTCGGCCGGCGCCGGGGGCCAGGGCTCCGGTCTCTACTCCGGCTTCAGCTACATGAACCCCAGCCAACGACCGCTCTACACCCCCATCGCCGACCCCAGCGGCGTGCCCTCCGTGCCCCAAACGCACAGCCCGCAACAATGGGAACAGCAGCCTGTCTACACCCAGCTCTCCCGGCCCTGAGAGACAGACACAGAGGGAGAGAAAGAGAGAGAAAGAGATAGGTAGAGAGAGAATGAGAGAGCTCACCGCACAAAGCTGAACCTCAGCACTCACCTCAGCAAGAGACACTCTCACAGACAAGCCGAAAACAAAATAAAAAACAGACAATTGAGAGAAAGCAAACAAGAATAATGTGTTCTGAAAATTAAGTATAGAACACAACAAAATGGCTCCCAATTGTGCCTTCTTTAATGAGCGGAGTTGTTGTTATATTTTTCTAGATATAATGAAAAGAAACTCATCTGACTTTGTTATTTTTAAAAAGAGAAATCCTCTGTGAGGAAATATTTCATGATAAATATTTAGTATGTACTGTGTATGTGTCATGATCTTATATATTTTGTTTCAGCAGTTTGTTGTTTTTCTACGTTAACACAGAGGAAAAGCAGCCTTAGGTGGACTCTTTGGCCTTTCTTGTCACTTAGGTAAAGACTGGAGGAAACAAAGACTCCACCTGTCAACTCCAGCTGTAGTTTGGGACTTATAGTGGGCCAGCAGGTCATCAGTCTATACAACTGTATGTTCTGGAATTGGGTTGTACAATCTTGAAGCATTCCTTGCATCTTACAATGTCATTTAAAAAGTGTGCTTAGACGAGGAACTCAGTGTTTATTATTTAAATGTAATTTCCCAATATTTGGTTTTTGGGTCCTTATGGAGGTATATTCTTATGCCAGCAAACACACATGTGCTTTGTCTCTGTGTATATATTTGATTAAGTCTTGTAAGATGGCTCTACTTGTAGTGCCAGTGCAGCAGCATAGCAGTCACACCAGCCTAATCAGCGTACCATTGTGCCGTGTAGTTTTGCCCATGCTCCACTTTTCTCTGCATTTTTGGAGAGAGAGGAGAGCATTGCCTTGATGCCACGTGTGCCTGCTCAGCCGACATGCGCGCACACACACACACACACACACACCTATACACATGTGCATACAATCCAGAGCCAAGTGTGTGCACATCCCAGACCCGCCTCTCACTTCCTGTCTTAAGGAGCCACAGGAAGTGACCCTTGACCCCTCTGTTAGGCTCAGTGGAGTTCCTTACTTCCTTACTGCCAGTCTTAACATCTTTAATTTATTCATTAGTATTAATTTTATTTGAAAAAAAAACTATTTTGCCTTCCTATCTTTTAATTCTTCTCCGTATAACTAACCAAGATGTAAAACAAGTTTTTTTTCTGTTAAGTTGTGGTACGAACTTTGAAAAACATCTCCATTATTTATCATTTGTAAATGATTCCATTTAAATATTTTCTAATTAATTATCTAGCTGTGTACAGATTACTTCTAATTGTTATAAGAACTTGATCAAAAGAAAGACAGAAAACTGGAAGTTGTTATTTTCATTATAAGCAGAGTTAAAGGCTGTTGGAAACAGTGGCAAAGTTGAACATTTGAAACGGTTATATTCTTTGTAATATCACCTGAATGCTTTTATTCGTATATTTTTTCAAAGAGTGTTGTTCCTTTCCTTATTCCATATTCTAGATTTCATGTTGACATCTTTTAACCCAGCTGAGTCTTTGTTTCCTAGGTACGAACATACCAGTGTCTTAAAGAAGCTTATCTTTTGTATTATATTGTTTGCAATAAAAAGAAAAGATATAAAAAATAACCCACATTTCTCTGTTGTTATTTAAAAACTCTTTTCTATTATATATTCTAAAGGGTGCATATCCCAGACTACCAAATTTCTGCATGATTTTATGTTCATAAATACATAATTCAAGACATAAATTATGTTCACAAATATATCAGTCGATTAACTTTAATCAAAATAATTCCTAAAATACCATTTATTTTTAACATTTAGGCAAACAATACCTATAACTAATAGTGGATAATATATAAGCATATAGTATTTATTTCTAAAGGCAGCTATGGTTATAGGGTTTGGTGTAATTGTGAGAGCCATGGCATGTGGTCAGTAAGGGTCTGCTGGGCAGGCAGCCGTTCTGGAGCTGAATGGTGAAACAGGAGCTGAGATGTTTCAGCTGAGGCCAACCTGCACTGCTTTATCCTCTCACTGCAGCATGTTCTATGTACACACTCCAGTGGCTGCCTAAAGGTCCCCGCCACACACAAAAACACACACGCAATCCCTCACCATCAACACCCCATGGCTTACAGCACACACACCCACACACACACCATCCTGCTTATTTATATCAGCGGCCTAGCCGTGAAGGTATCGTAATGAGGCACACACACAGAAACACAAACACACACACACACACACTCACAAAAAACATACTTTTTTCCATACTGTTTTTCCTGTGACCCCACTTCCCTATTTACATATATATAAGAAAACAACCTTACAGTAAAGGAAAAGGATGGACAATGTTTAATAGTCTATCATGTTGACACACACACACACACACACACACACACACACACACACACACACACACATTAACTTCTTCCTAAGAGCTCCAAATAAAATGGCCAACTCTCCATGCCAGCTCTGTGGGAAGTGTCCCCTTCACCTTAGGCCAGATTATCTAGCTGTTGGGAAACAGGATTGTGTTCTTTCTTTGAGTTTGAGAACGTTGGATTTTGCACTCGGTGGTCGGTGGTGGTGACGTAGGCGGACAGGGTTTTCCCTTTTTATGGCCTGAAATTCCACATCAAACAAGGCCCCGCACACTCATGCACACTTGTGAAAGTGGATGTGGAGGTTGCTATGGTCACCCTCCCACATATTACGTATCATTAGAAAGCCCGAGCATCTGTTCTGTTGAATACAGGAGTAGAGTTGGGCTGGCATTACTGAAAGCTTATACCCTGCAGCGCCGAGCGGAGAGCACTACTTTCCACTTCTGGTTATCGCATTAATAAACATAGTTTTTAATGGGACATTAAAGCATATAAAAAACTGGTGGCGAGGGAGAGAGTAGAGAAGAGAAGAGAAGAGTCAAGTGGGGTAGAGTGGGGGATAGTGGGATAGAGAGGAGAGAGGAGGGGAGAGTGGCAGAACTTGAGAAAGAAAGAATGCAAGAGTTGATGAATCATTTTCAACAGCGAAAAACATCTGATAGAACTATCAGAGAGGCAGTCACAGGAGAGAGCAGAAGTCTCCAACCAACTACGGAATGTCCACTGCTTTCTACATACTGACACACAAACACACACACACACACACACACATACACGCACACGCACACGCACACGCACACGCACACGCACACTCACACGCACACGCACACGCACACGCACGCAAGCACACACAGACACACACACACACACACACACACACACACACACACACACACACACACACACACACACACACACAAACAAACACAGACATACACAGACACAGACATAGACATAGACACACATGCAAACACACTCGGTCAGATTTCAGTGGATACATCCCCACGTGGTGGGCTAATTACAGTAAACATCCTCACAGGGAAATCACATCAAGACCCCATCAGCAGTCCATGTGACTCACTCACAGCACAGGGGGTAGCCAAGGACACACCTTCAGACTGCAGACCACAGGAGCCGGGCACTCTCTCTCTCTCTCTCTCTCTTACCCTCTCTCTCTCATTCTCTCTCTCATTCTCTCTCTCATGCTCTCTCTCTCTCTCTCTCTCTCTCTTACCCTCTCTCCAACCCCCCCACCCCCATTATCCTCCCACACCTCTCACACATGCAGACATAATAGACACTCATTCACGCCAGCAAGTCTGAGATTGTCCATGATCATATCAAAAGAAAATTTGTTTCTGTAAGTTTTCATATTACAGTGCTCAACATAGGTGAGAGGTGAGTGAGTGAGTGAGTGAGTGAGTGAGTGAGTGAGTGAGTGTGTGTGTGTGTGTGTGTGTGTGTGTGTGTGTGTGTGTGTGTGTGTGTGTGTGTGTGTGTGTGTGGTGCCTTCTTTAGTGAGAGCTCCCTGATGAATGTTCCTGGGAGGCATCGGAAACAAGACCAAATTTTTCTCTTTTCAGGCAGGCCTTCTCAGCGGGCGCCTTTCCCAGGGGCCTGCATTATTATTCTACGCAGGCCGCTGCCGGGCCGACCCAATGGGTGGTCCCTGCTGGGGCCAAAGGGAAGAGGGGAGAGGGGAAAAAGAGAAGAAATCTGGCAAGTCACCCCCAGAGACCAAACAACAATAAAGCACAACACAAAGTAAAATCAAGCAAATCAGAGCACACTGAACAGAGAGGTGCATCCTGGGACACAAAAGTCAACCTTTGTGTGTGTGTGTGTGTGTGTGTGTGTGTGTGTGTGTGTGTTTGTCTGTGTCTTTGTGTGCCTCTGTGTGTGTGTGTGTGTGTGTGTGTGTGTATGTGTGTGTGTGAGTGTGTGTTGGACCCCTCTCTTTAACTGGCAAATAGTCAATCAGCTGCGCTGGCTGGGCCCTGAATGGCGGAGGCAGTCAGAGGGGACTGGCAGCAGAGTCGGGGCTTAGTCCTACTGTGAGCCAACAGCAAACTGTCAACACACTCAAACCCAAGCTCTCAGAGCACATAGACACGCACACAACATTCAAACAGCCAGAACACACACATATAACAATCACACACACACACACACACAAACTGTGATTGACCAGCGCACTTTACACATGAAGCAGTAAATTAACAGTGAGTTTATTCTGAAGTGAAGCCTGACTGAAGGCTGTGATTCTGATTGTGATTGTAATTGTGAATTGTTCTGGGGAATGTTCTTCAAAATGGCATCTAGCTTTTCATCTGTTTTGATCTCTGGATGTGTTCTTATTTGCCTCCGTCATTGCTGTCCAGCAAATGTCTGAACCCTGAAGAACATGAGGCTATCCTGAGTGATAGCCAAAAACAATTACACAGCATGCAAGAGAGCTGATGGACAACGCCCCTGTGGACCAAATGACTCTTCAACTTGGGTATTTCCACACATGTAATCACTGTATGTTTATTCATAATGGCAAAGACCCATACATTTAGTGATATAGCATAGTAACATAAATCCATTTATGTTAAGATTTAGTTTTCCTTTCTTTTCCTGTTTGATTAGCCCGATTTTCTCACCTTAAGATCTCGGCCGACAAGTTCTTGTTACTCTCATTAACCATAATATTGCACCAAAATGCCCTGCAAAAAACCTGCCCTTTTTAATGGAATTCCATCCAGATGATTATTTATGTCAGATGTGTATTCTGCTGTGGAATTGCTTCATATATCAGTACGACTAAGTAATAAGAATTGTTGTGGTGAGACTTCAGCGGGGCTTTGAACCGTGTCAGTAGTCCTGAAGTGACAGCACTGAAAGAGGAGAGACAGGTCGACTCGGAGCGCTCGGTCAGCTCAGGTCTCCGTGGGGCCGGACTCGGGAGGCTCTGCTGTCCCCTGGGCTCGGCTGTTCAGTATGTCAGCATGACGAGAGCTCGTTGGCACCAGCACCAGGGCAGCGCCGCTAAATGACATTACCATAATCTCATTAAGTGTGTCTGACTCCTTGACTCCCGCCCTCCCTCTCTCTCTCCCTCTCTCTCTCCCTCTCTCTCTCTCTCTCTCTCCCCCCTCTCTCTTTCTGCCTTGATTCTCTTAGACACGCTCACACACCTGTAGGGGATTAGTTTCACAATTAATAACTGGAACTTTGACCGGGCTTACTGGAATTAAGAGAACAAATTGCCTGGCTTTTTATGACCCTCGGCTCCAAGCAAATAGGAGGCAGAATAGAGTTTTGTGTGATTGTGGGTGCTGTGGTGATTACTAATAGCGACTAAACATATCTGGTCTCCTGACAACAAATATCTTAATCAAATTCAAATCCATTTGCTTTGAGTTTGTGTCTTCCTCAGGCTCTCACATTCTCAGGCTGGAGAAGTCCTCCCATACCAATAATGTCAATAAATAAGAAAAACAATCACATTTTTCTAATAATACACTCACAACAGCAAAAGTTCTTCAGAACAACAACGACAACAGCATCAGAAATGGTCTAATTCTAAATAATTACGTCAGGACCTCTGATTGCTTCTATGATCAAAGTCCAAACAGCAATAAGTGGAGAAGATCACAGGACTCTCACAACAACAAAACATCGCAATCGAGATCTTAGTCAAAAAGGAAATATCACAGACGGAGCCACTTGAGAACAATTGTTTGTCTAACTTTAGTGGACGTGCGTGTCCACTTCAGATGCAATCAGTCCTTGAGATAGGGAAGAGACCCAGGCTATATCCTAGGACGATCTAGGGTAGAACCCACACAGTGTGCTGCAGTCTACAGTGATAGTCACTTTCTAGGTATCGTCTTTCAAGACTCCTTCCATCTCGACACACTGGGGCTGTTTAGATTGCGGCAAAGTTGCTCGGCCTGGACCGCATGCAGTTTTACTTCCTCCAGCATGTGTCTGGGCCGAGGAGAAATGAGACTGGGCCGGGGGCCTAGGAGGATCACGTCTCACAGGCGCATTCCCACTGACACACACTTCCTGTGTGTGTGTGTGTGTGTGTGTGTCTCTCCCCCTGCCATCACTGCTGTCACCACATCACACCACCACCACAACGCCACCGTCACCACAATCATTCACCGCCGCTGCTGAATCTCACAAACACTTCTTTCAAACTCATGATTCTTAGTTTCTCTTTTGCTTACACTCTCTCCATCTTTCTCTCTCATGTTCTATATCTCCATCTTTCTCTCTCATGTTCTATATCTCCAAACACATCACTCAAACACACTCACTCACTCACACACACACACACACACACACACACACACGAAGGGAATTTATTTTGAATACAGATGTAGACCTGAAGGCATGTACAAATTGTTTGCCTGTGTGTGCATTTGTTTAGAAAGAAATTTCTTTAAAAAAAATCTGAGCGGCAAACTAATGGACTTCCTTTGATAAAAAAACATCTTCAGCCATGTGAAAATCCAGCTCAGACACGTCACTGGCATTCTCAA
>NC_055959.1:12024432-12031932 GCF_018492685.1 Alosa sapidissima | reverse complement strand
ACACACACACACACACACACACACACACACACAGCACACACACAGCACAGAGCCCACAGCACACAACCTCTCCTTTCACAGTGATTGGAGTCAAATCCATTTCATTTGCCCCAGCTCAGGAAATCAAAACAGTTCATATAAAAATGAGTGAGATAAATGAACAAATTCAATTTTCAGTCCATTTCCTGCTCTCACTGCACAGAAATAGCCTTATGCCAACCCCCCCCCTTCGTCGCGCTCCAGACGCTACCTAGTCCACGACTCCACTATTTACTCTAAAACTCCTATGTGATGGCTGGGGTTTCAGTATTGGAGCCCAAAGAGGCGTTTTGAATTTCATGTGTTTTACCTTATGAGTAATGCCATAGACGTTTCCTGAGTTATAAGCTGAAACTTAAGCATACGGCGGGGTAGAAACTAGCACCGATGACTGACC
The DNA here is from genome assembly GCF_018492685.1 of Alosa sapidissima. NCBI lineage: Eukaryota > Metazoa > Chordata > Actinopteri > Clupeiformes > Clupeidae > Alosa > Alosa sapidissima. The sequence continues at coordinate 12,031,496 of NC_055959.1, read as the reverse complement.
GGTGGCAGCCATGACTCAGTCGTAATGACATTATTAGACATTTAAACAGGCTGGAAGCAAACTGCATAATGGTGCATTACGACTCTGTTGTTTTGCAAACAAACGAAACCCTCGATAAGTGAGTGAAACTGATCCGTGTGCACGCGTGCTGGCTGCTCGTGAGTCACGTTGAAGCTGAGGAGCTGGTGCCACCGTGGGGCCACCGGAGCAGAGCCTGGAGCCCACAAGGCCGTGATCCTGGAGCTCTGGAGCCCACAAGGCCGCGATCCTGGAGCTCTGGAGCCCACAAGGCCGTGATCCTGGAGCTCTGGAGCCTGTGAGGCCGCGATCCTGGAGCTCTGGAGCCCGCAAGGCCATGATCCTGGAGCTCTGGAGCCCGCGAGGCCGCGATCCTGGAGCTCTGGAGCCTGTGAGGCCGCGATCCTGGAGCTCTGGAGCCTGTGAGGCCGCGATCCTGGAGCTCTGGAGCCCGCAAGGCCGTGATCATAGAGCTCTGGAGCCCGCAAGGCCGTGATCATGTAGAGCTCTGGAGCCCTGTGAGGCTGTGATCCTGGAGTTCTGGAGCCTGTGAGGCCGCGGAGGCGCTGATTGAATCCCTCATGTTGCTGCTGGCGTGGCTGCGGGCAGATGCCAGGCCTCCCGCTGTGTGGAGTCCCAGCAGCAGCTCCAGCTCAGCAGGTGGCTGATTACCTCCCTCGGGAGTCCCACCTCAGGGCAGCCACAGCGGAGAGAGGAGCAGGGCAGGTCAGAGGACGAGGAGGAGGAGGAGGGACCCCCCCAGGGCTCCCACACATCACATGCCAGCACTTCAAGGGGCTGGAGACCTGATGGAACATTCAGTCTCCAATCAATCAATCAATTAGCAGCGCTGAGGCAAGAGACAAAGACAAGCAATGAGATCCCTCTCTACCCCCATCACATCACTTCCTGATGAATCACATGTTCCCATCCAGCATATTGATATTGTGTTAGCCAGTATGGCAAATTCACAAAATGTAAGACTTTGTATACAGTTTATTCGCAATAATAGTGATATAAGTAATATTGCAATCATGTGGACATTATGCATTCCAGAATATCATAAAGTAGATCTGGAATTCTACAATGTATTCAAATGAGAATATTTATCTGCTTTGCATAATTATGTGCAAACTTGACTTTTTATACTTTTTATACCTTTTTTAGTTTTTCAAATAGCTCTGTAGGCACACTGTGTGCATGTAACAATGTCCATCTTTCAGTTGTGTTAAGGCAGGGTACATGTGTGTACATGATTATGTATTTGCATTACATGTCTTTTAATAATGAAACTCCCCTAATGCATAGGAGAGGTTATTATATGACAATCCACAGATGCATTTTAATAATTTATCTCCATTGTTTATGTCCAATTGCATGCACTGCTTTCTTTGTAGTTATTTTCAAACAGAAATATACTCACTAGTGTAAAGACTACAGAGATTAATGTGAAACCTACACAATGCACGTAACACTTTGAACTCATAAGTAAATCCCTACTAAAGCTTCTGGAAGGCGGGCAAATTTGCCAAAGACTTGTGCTCGTCCATATGTGAGTTTCTCTGTGTTTGTCCATGTGTATTTGCATGACTTCATATGAAACCAAACCAACAGGAATGTGTGAGAAATGTCAATATGCTGTTGTATGTGTCATGGGGTTTTTGTATAGTGCAGCGTTTTGGAACGGACTGAGCTTCAGATCAGCTGTGTGCAGGTTTGCCTCTCTCTCTCTCCGGGGGGTGTTTGTGAGTGTGTATGTGCCTCTGAGTGTGTGTGCACGCATGTGCGTGTGTGTGTGTACGTGTCTGTGTGACTCCACGTCCCGAGTGTGTGTGGGAACTCAGTGCTCCTTACTTCTCATCCATTGTTCTCGGGCTCCTACAAACCGTTAATGCCACAAAAGATGCTCGGCCTATTGTGGGCTGTCGAGGGGAGGGTGTGTGTGTGTGTGTGTGTGTGTGTGTATGTGTGTGTGTGAGTGTGTGTGTGTGTGTGTGTGTGTGTGTGTATGTGTGTGTGTGAGTGTGTGCATATGTGTGTGCATGCAGAGAGCAGGCCTCCCTCCCCTTCACCCTCTCTCTCTCTCTGTCCTCTCCACTGTCTGGAGAGGGAAGGGGTGCATGAGGGTGCTGTTAGCTCCTCTCTCTCTCTCTCTCTCTCCCTCTTTATCTTTCTCTCTCGCTCTCTCTCTCTTTCCCGCTGGCTGGCTTGCGGGGCGGGCATGCGAGGTGATGATGCACTTTCGTTAGCGCTCGGGCGGCTAACAGGACGCTAATGGGGACAGAGCAGCAGGCCATTGTGATGCAAATGATTATTATTTTAATTAAAGAGCAGAGGAGGAGGCGGAGGAGGGTGTGTGTGTGTGTGTGTGTGTGTATGTGGGGGGGGGGGGGGGGGGGGGGGATGACAGAGATCTGCATGTCCCCTGTTCTGTTCTTTCTCACAGAGCGAGTCCTCTATCCCACGGATGCCCTGGAAGAGAAAATGGAGGGAGCGATTGGAAAGGGGGGCTTACAAGTTGCTTACATTTCTCTGATTTGCTTACTTCTTCAAATTTGATGTGATCCTTGAACGACTTCCAATAATGACTTCCAATAACCAGCAATATGGCTTGATTAGCTTCAGAGTGAAAAGATTAATGTTGATTTATTGCTGTTTATATAGCTGTTAAGCCACTACAGGTGTGCATACTGTACAAATAGACTATGCTGCAGCCACTCTTTATTTTTTGAGTGTGCGCAACGCAGATGATAGGGCATACCTGACGCTTTTACGATAAGATTGATCAATCTCTCCACTTTTTCCTCTCTATCATCGACTGTCTCTCTCTGTGCGGGACATCTCCTGTAGAAGCGCTCTGTGTTCTTGGACAGTTCAATTATAAACGTTTGTAATGTAATTCTTGTCGTTAATTGGGACAAGATGTTGCAGCGCAACAGAGGGAGCAGGCAAGAGGATTCTTGGACCTCCCTGATCTCGACCACTCTGGTTTGGGAAGAAAGTCTCGATTAATCATGGCGGAGATGATACAGATATGGAACAGACTCCCTGTCCAGGAGAGATTGAGGAGGGAGGAGGGAGGAGGGAGAGAAGAGGGGGAGATGGGGAGATGGAAAGAGACAGGCAGAGAGAGAGAAAGGATGGTCTCTGTGGCTTTATAGAGTTTAGAGGCTCTCAAGAGGAGGAAAAATGGCAGCAATTCGAATGAGACTGCCCAAGGGTCTGTGATTAACACACACACACACACACACACACACACACACACATGCACATGCATGCACACACACACACACACACATGCACACACTCACACATGCAAACACACATTTACACATACACACACACACAAATGCACAGGCACGCACACACACACACACACACACACACACACACACACACACACACACACACACACACACACACACACACACAAACGCACACGCGAACAATCACACACTCAGAAACACAAAATGCTCCACAGATGAGCAGATGAGAAGCAGCCGTGCATCTACCAAGACAGAGGAGCAGGAACATAGAGTGAGGTGTTGCACTAAACCTGTAAACCTCCAAGAGACATGCTGGCGAGAGATGCTAGCACCTATGCGTTTTAGCTCTCTTGTCAACATGCCAGCCTCCCAGTTCGACCACGCGATCGGTCAAACACGACACAGTTACACACATGCTGATAATACCAATGCGTTTTGCCATGTCAGCACTGACTGTCAGTACCAAATTGAATAGAGGAGTGAAGAGAGAGACAGAGTAAGGAAAGAGAGAAAGAAAGAAAGAAAGAAAGAAAAAGAAAGAAAGGAAGGAAGACAGAAAGAATGAGGAATCGCATGCAGATTGCTTGGGAGCGTTCCCAGCAGAGTGAGCGGGTGAATGTGTGAGCGAGTGAGGAGAGTGAGCTGCCCACTGCACAAACAAGCGTGTGTGCAAATCATTCCTTCATTAAGAACCCCCTCCCCGGACTGTGCGTGAGCCAAGAGTGAGAGGGAAGAACAGCAGAGAGTGAGAGAGAGAGAAAGAGAGAGAGATAGAGAGAAAGATAGTTTGGTGATGCAGGTCTGAACCCTGAGAACTCACTCCCCCTGTGTGTGTATGTTTGTGTGTGTGTGTGTGTGTGTGTGTGTGTGTGTGTGTGTGTGTGTGTGTGTGTGTGTGTGTGTGTGAGAGAGAGAGAGAGAGAGAGAGAGAGAGAGAGAGAGAGTATGAGGTGGGGGCACAGAGTTTTAGGGACACGCAGTGTTGCCCCCCCTGTGGGGTAAACCCTGTCTCTTTTTGTCTGTGACACAAGAGCCCGTGGCATTCCACTGCTAGCCCACGGCCTGCCTGTCACATGGGCCAGATTAGCCCAACTAAGACCTCAATAGAATGCTCACTTAACCCCTCCCCACTCCACAGCAAGCGAGAGGGGGAGAGAGAGATAGAGAGAGAGGGGTGGAGAGAGGGAGGGAGAGAGAGAGAGGAAGAGAAGGAGAGAGAAGGAGGGAGGGAGGGAGACTAAGAGGGGAGAGAGAGAGAGAGAGAGAGGGAGAGAAAGAAATAGGGGCACCATGTTTAACCGTTTTAAGTCTAGACAGTAGAGAGGAGCCTCTCTTGGTGCAGCTCAGGAGATTTGGAAGTATTTATTCCTCTTTTCTCTCTCTCTCCGCGCCGCACATGAATAAACATGCAGGCTGCACCGTGAGACATTTCCCACAGAGAAGACACTTCCTCTGGGGGTGTGTACACACACACACACACACACACACACACACACACACATTCACAGATCCACATAAACACATACACACACACACACACACACAAACTCTCACACAAACACAAAAGCTTAATCTGCTTGCACTAGCCAAGAACTCTTATTTCTATTTTAACTCTTTGAAGTGAGACTCCTCTCACTTGCTCTTTTCCTCCTTCTCTCTTCTTGTCTTTCTGTCATGCTCTGGCCTGGCATCAGTCTCTCATGACTCACCCCTGCCCTGACAGAAGTCAGTGGCTACTGTAAATACTGTGTGTCATGGCGTGGTTTGTAAGTATCGAAAGCATGCTTTTTGGACATCTCTCTGCAGATCCCCGACAATTTCTGACCAGTGATCTGGTTTTCCACTTTAGTGACGCTTGCACACACACAGACGCGCAGACACACACACACACACACACACACACACACACACACACACACACACACACACACACACACACACACACACACACACACCCACGAGAGCAAAGAGAGCGAAAGAAAGAGAGTAAGAGGGAGGCAAAAAGGGAAAGAGAGAGAGAAAGGGAAAGAGAGAGAGAGCCTCAGACTTGTACACACACCAGCACCAGGACCTCTTCCATCCCGCAAGCCAATGTGCCGTGCTACTTCAGCACGACCACATGAAAGAGGGTGCTCCTCCCGCCCCCTCCTTCCCCAAACATGGAGATCATTAATGAGGTGGCTGGAGGGGTGGGGGGGGGGGGGGGGGGGGGTGGCGATGGGATAGGGGCTTTGGGGTTGAGGGAGTTGGTGCCAGCACAACAGAGCTGGGGAGGGCAGGGGAGGGGGGGATTTCGGGAACAGCCCGATCCCTGGCCAATCTGATGTACCCTGCCCCCTCTGGAAGGAGCGCAAATGTGGCACAGACTCTCGTTGGAGAGACTCACAAACAGCTCTCTCTCTCTCTATCTCTCTCTCTCTGTCTCTCTCTCGCCTGCTTTCTCTCGTTTGCTCTCTCTCTTTCTCTCTCACCCTCATACACGCACACACACATACACAAGTAAACACACGCGCGCGCACGAATGCACACTCACACACACACACACACACACACACACACACACACACACACACACACACACACACACACACACATGCATAAACCTGAGGGCTGGTCATTAAACAGCATGACATAATGACTGTAGTTAATCCCAGACGCACACACACACACACACACACACACACACACACACACACACACACACACACACACACACACACACACACACACATACTCTCACTCTCTCTCTCTCTCTCTCTCTCTCTCTCTCTCTCTCTCTCTCTCACACACACACACACACACACACACACACACACACACACACACACACACACACACAAACACACACACACACACACACACACACACATGCACATCATGCACAACCTGCAATCAGTCAGTCTGTGCAGAACACACACTGTGTGGCATGTCTAAATCAGGTGCAGATCCAGTTTAAATGTTGGCCAAGTACAGAAACCCAAATTTGGCCAAGAACAAATTGAGTCTACAGGAGTGTATAAGTGGCTTTCGTTCCCATGTTCTACAGTTTACCCTCTTGATGGAAATGGAACAAGTCGTCACTTTCTTTGGTACTTTTCATTTTCATTTGTTTTTGGTGATTAGTATTTGTTTTCTTGTTAACATTCGTTGCCAACACATTATGTGACCAAAGAGGGTAAACAAGTGAATACAAAACATCCCAGCCTTAAACTATTCCAAATATATAAAAGCTTTCCAAAACACCAAAAGTTGGAAAGAATAGTAATAGAAAATATTAGAAAATATAGAAATATTTTAGAAAATATTTTGCAGAGAGGACAAATAAAAAGCTTACAACTTATTTATACAACAGTTCCTGTTATACAATTTCTTGATTTCTGATTGGATGAGGCATTCCAAGTGAGAGATTAGAAGATGGGGAAGTGGGTTTGATACATTATACTCATTACATTGTGAAACATCAACATTCCATTCATAGTTTAAAAAGCAAGAGACAAAGAGGGGAGTGAGTCTATGTTTTGCTTTCCAAGACCTAACAGTCAAGACTGCGGTTGTATCGACTGAACTGTTAGGGCAGAAAGTTATGGTGCCAAGGAGGTGTCAATGCAGGAGATTTTTGGTCATATAGAGAAGGTGCGCTCGTTTTACTAAATCGTGTACTCATTTTACTAAATTGCAGGCTCATTTTACAAAATAGATTGTGCGCTCATTTTAGTAAATTGTGTCCTCGTTTTACTACATAGTATGCCTATCATACTAAATTGTGCTCTCATTTTAGTA
>NC_055959.1:11999432-12001932 GCF_018492685.1 Alosa sapidissima | reverse complement strand
AACAGGTCTCCTCTCAGGACAGTGTGTGTGAGAGAGTGAGAATGTGTGTGTTGGGCCTGTTCATCACCCCTGTGCAAGTTCCACACAGGAGACCATGAAATTCAAGTGTTTCATGCAAACACACACTCCCATGTAAACACAATGTCCCAGCCTAAAGGACCGGTTGAAGGAACGCAGACTCTTACAGAAACGTGGTCAAATTAATATTATCTATCCTAAACTATTCAATTGTTATTAAATCTTCAACCAAACATAACACGTACATGAAATTCTTTGGGATTGTAGGACATCCTATTATGAGTCTCTCACAAAACAAAACACAAACACAATGAAAGAGAGAGACACAGAGAGAGAGAGAGAGAGAGATACTGTAGAGAGAGAGAGAGAGAAAGAATGTCCAGTTCCGCATGGCGTTCCCATGGATCTTCCAGACGCTGACTCATTCCCTGTACAGGTGTTACCACAACCTCTGACCTTTACTCACACCAGACCAAATCTCACCGGTGACACAACCAGAAGATGACCTTCTGCAGCTTTACACACAAACACACACACACATACACACACACAGACACACACAGACACACACACACACACACACACACACACACACACACACACACACACAGTACATACACACACACACACACACACACACACACATACATGCACACACACACACACAGTACATACACACACACACACACACACACACACACACACACACACACACACACACACAGTATGCACACTCAACAGGCACTTGCATCGAAAGTATGAAGTACATTTTTTCACATTTGTATTCTTTTTGAGAATGGAAAATGAGGCAGCGTTTTCATTCATGATTTATTGGCTTACAGTAAAGCATATATGTGCAAACTATAAATGGGAGAAAAGTCTTTTGAATGTTTCAGGCCTTAATGGCCTTTTTAGAGGTCCACAATGTTATCAATGAACAAAGCTGCATATGAAGACAGAGTGACACCTTGTGATTGGCACATAGCAATAATTATTTTGGTGTACTTTTCTGATTTTATATATGTATATATGTGTGTGTGTTAGGGGTGTCACGATTCTCCAAATCCTCAATTCGATTTTAAAGTCACGATTCGATTTCGATCTTTTTTTAATATTACTATTACAGTAATACATTCCTTATATGTTACTTACTTATTTTGGGCCATTTCCTTTTCTGGTTCGGGGGACTTTTATTTTGAAACCCTTTTTTATTTTGAAACCGTTCCAACCGCGAAGTTGTACCCAGATAGCAAGAGGCTGGTGGACCACTGTTGGTCCATAGCTGGCGGTCCGCTGGCATTTTGCTCATCGGTTCTCTGGCGGGTTGCAGACAAATTGCCCAATATTTTGCCACTATTGGTCTAAAATCTTTTTCATTTGTTCAGTTATACGCCATACATCATTTTATTAACTTTTCTTAATATTCATGACAAGTTAAATCTAAAGAGATGGTGGTCCAACGGCGGACCACAAGTGGCACGCCACCGGCGGCATACCACCAGCGTTCCGCTATCTGGCAATCTGATTTTGCTATCTGGGGTAATGTAAACAGAACAAACATTAAACAGAGATGTGAACATAGTGAAATGAAACAACACAGAATGATAATTTCATTGTTTCAGCACACACCGAAGAGACCCAAGGTTAGTGTTCATGGAATATGTACTTATCAATGTGCATTTTAAGCCTTAAAGTAATTTTGGACTGTAACTAGATCATCTTTTCACTTGCTAAGTTGAGTAGGCTAAATTAGTGTTAAATGACGTGATTGAACGACAAAATACTTCCACACCGGTGATTTCAGATAAGATCGATTTCAGTAGGTTGACGTGTATATTATAACTGGCTGCAGCCTAAAATCCAGTAGGGGTTAAGTCATTTAGAGACCTCAGACCAGCCTCAGACAAGTCCAGGAAGTGGCGTCAATTCCGGAAATAAGTACATAATTTACTTTACTCTTTATGGAGAATACAGTGGGGAAAAATGTCTTTTCTTTTACAGTTCAAGGAAAACATAGTCACATTACTGTAGGTAGAAGCTTTTTATTATTATTCGTAATTCACATTTATTTATTAAATAATCGATTTAACTTAACTATGGACAGTAAAAGATATGGACAGAGTCATCGCATAGACGTCAGTCGAGACGGGTGAAGCAAATTTCAACCGTTTCCTATAGTCGACGAGGCTTTCTGCGCAGGCTCAGGGGACGTACATGTAGATGTAACGTAGGCACGTACTGTAGTCTGACTTGTGTAACTCTTGTGATAGCTGCACCGAGAGGTTAATGTAGCCCCTTACTTCGTTACCACCACGTCTACATGTCCTAGTTGTTCGTAGATAAATGTGATTTCATATAAACAGTACTCGCCACATTCATAGTCTACTGTCAATCCATCAAAACTTTGCTGAAATGTTGTGGTCTGATGCTTTCGTTCTTATCCAGAGAATACGGTTATTTTGCTCCTGTGCAACGCTTTCGC
>NC_055959.1:11964432-11966932 GCF_018492685.1 Alosa sapidissima | reverse complement strand
GGCATATTTACAGCTTTTTGTCTGTCAATTAATGAGCATTGTCCCTTTCAGAAACATAGTCACATCTCAATAATGTTGTTTTCATAATCATGGAAGTCATAATTGCCAATTAATCGATTAAAATCTGATTAATGGCACAGTTCTACTTCAGAGAGACAGGAAGCTGCCCAGGTCACTGCCCTGTGGGTGGACCGTTCCACTGACCCCCAGCCCTGTGTGCAGCTCAGGCACTATCAGGCTCATTGGGGAGTTAGAAAAACAGCTCACTCACAACGCTTCTCTTGGACTGTTCTAGTGGCAAAGATAATCTAAATGTCATGCATGCATTTCGCTAATTGACTAACACAACTTGAAAGCATACCATCATATTTGTACATAAAAGTGACAATGAATGCATGATAATATTTGTGATATTTGTGATATACTGTATAATAAATGTGATGCAATTATATGGTGATGGTGGATGGTGGATTAAGGCTTAATATTGTATGCGTGAGGCTGAATGTATGTGAGATCCGTGAGTTCTGCAGCACACTCTAACACACTAAGACGAGAAGGCAGCACAGTGAACAGTGATTTAATGAGCCAAATCCACAGTAACACACATACACACAAACAAACAAAACAACTCCATGAAAACTACAGTAACACACACACACACACACACACACACACACACACACACACACACACACACACACACACACACACTAACACACACACACAATCACAAACCTAAACAAGGCCAGAAATGAACCTCTCTTCCCATCACCCACAAGCTGAAGCTCCACGCCACAGCTTCAGGTCAAAGTTCACAGACCTCATCAGCTAGTTGCCAGGGTACAGTAGGATTACACATGGCAGTGTAGCCACTGTGCACACACACACACTAGAAACGCACACACACACACACACACACACACACACACACACACACACACACACACACACACACACACATACACACACATACACACACACACACACACTCATATTCACACGCACACACCCACACACTCACACACAATCACACTTACCACAAACACCTCTGTGCAGTCATGGAGTGGGGTGTGAAATCCAGGACAGGCTGTGGAAAGAGAAGAGGAAAAGTTGAGTGTAAAGCAGCAAGCATCCGTGCGTGTGTGTGTGTGTGTGTGTGTGTTTGTGCGTGCACGCACACACTAAAATTATTGCTAAAAATAAGTTACTGACTCAGAATCTGGCATCCACATTCAGAACTCTCATGCCGTTTCCCTGGTCTATGGCGTCTGAACCCACGTCACAAATGACGACACACACATACACACTTAAACCAGTCTCTCCCATATGTGACATAAACTGTAATTTTTTTTATAGATTGTGTGTGTGTGTATGTGTGTGTGTGTGTGTGTGTGTGTGTGTGTGTGTGTGTGTGTGTTTCACAATCAGATATTAGGTGCATTTAGGGCTCAAATGCCATGCTGCACCATTGTTTTTCCTTGCAACAATTGAAGCTTATTTACTTGTTTTAACAGCGGACCATAGGGTAGCAGAAGTCTTTGGACCCCATTTTATTTTAAGTATCCCTAAGTTTTACATAACTACAAAATAATAATAAGTTACTTATTTAAATTACTGAATAGAACATTAGTAAATACTATTAGCAGTATGTCTACACACAATGAGGCACAATGAGGCAGCTGGGATGAGGTTAAAAGATTAGCCATGTACAATTCTGTGTTCAATTCTGTGTCCATAATAAGAAGTATTATACATCATTAATTACGTCATTCATTGACTAAAACCTAATAAAGAGGGAGACAGGAGGTCTGTAGTTTGGAAAGTCTTCACTGTTTAACTGTTGTCTGTTTTTAGATAGTTAAGGTGTACAGGAAAATAAACTCATACCCTAACAAAACAATTTAAAAAGTTAAAAAAATCCTGATTTACTTCTGGGAACAAAATCAGTCTTTAACTGAAAAGTGTAATTGTGTGTGTGTGTGTGTGTGTGTGTGTGTGTGCGTGCGTGTGTGTGTGTGTTCATGTTTGGTAGTACAAGTACAGCTTATTACATTTTTCAGCAGGCCAGCAAATTACATTAGGAGGCCTTCCTTGACTGTGTGTGTGTGTGTGTGTGTGTGTGTGTGTGTGTGTGTGTGTGTGTGTGTGTGTCAACTACAGCAGAGAGATAAACACAGTTGATGCCAGAGGTGACGGTCTGTGAAAGTGCCGAGGGTTAGTGTGCTGACAGATCAGGTATAACCATAGTGATGAGTGCATACCTGAGCTGTGATTGTGTATGTGTGTGTGTGTGTGTGTGTGTGTGTGTGTGTGTGTGTGTGTGTAAACCACTCCAGGCCGCACACAGAGAAACTTCAGGCACAGGCGAGGGGAATCACACAGACCAAGGGATTACACTCAAACAGCTCCCTCCAACACACACACACACACACACACACACACACACACACACACACACACACACACACACTCACTCCTGAAAAAAAAAATGAAAAAAAAC
>NC_055959.1:11954432-11961932 GCF_018492685.1 Alosa sapidissima | reverse complement strand
GTGTGTGTGTGTGTGTCGTATGGCTGGCACGTTGCTCTCACACCTCACTTTTCCACATGCCCCAAATGGAAAAAGTCGAAGCCGAGCATGACTACGCATGCACAGCACTGTGCTCATACAGTATGCTTCTCAACGATTACAGCGCTAATTACAGCCAAAAAGGTGCTGAGTGCTGAGTGGCATGTCCAGTGCTTCTCTGGGGCCATCTTCATTTCAACACCAAACCCACCTGCAGCGCCCGGGCTATTTCTGCTTTGTCTAAACCACAGCACACTGGCCCTGTTTAAGTTCCACTGGCATCTGGAACTCCGAGCACTTTTCCTTGTGATGAAAAGATAGGATAGAATGCCTGTGCCTGGCATACCTCCCAAACAGCTTCTTGGCATGGAGGTGAATTTTTGTTTTACTTCTCTGACCATGTGACTCACTACTGTGGCTGCTAACAAAATAGCCTTACATTCTCTTCTCAATTATTTCCTTAGCTGTGGATATGAACTGTTGATATTTGTCTTATTCTAATTATTACAGCCTATGGTAATGTTATGGCTTTGTATCTTTACCATGGTTTGGATAGCTAAGGGATTTGGGCCCTATGTTCCCTAAGGTTCTAGGTTCTACTGTAGGTCTAGGTTCCCTAAAATGTCCTCCTAACCACTTAGGCCAACTTAAAATTAGATTTAAAAAAACTTAATTTACATTTGCTTAATTAAAATATTTTGGGATATTTGTGACATGTGATTTCACTAATGATTGCTTTATTCTCAGATTAAGTTTACCTCAAATAAAGGTAAAATTATTTTTTTATTTCCAGTATAATATTATGAACAAGAGTTATTATAAGCCTTTTCTTTCACGTTTTCTCAACATTCAATCAAATACAATTAAAATTCCTCATTTTCACTGACACTGACAGTGTGTGTGTGTGTGTGTGTGTGTGTGTGTGTGTACATTCATACAGTATTACTGAACAAAGACTTTACCAAGTACAGGGCAGGATGGTTCAAAGGTATTTTGAAATAAAATACAAATAGTAATTCAATCTGTAGCATATTTCCTGCCATTACATGATTAGTTCCACTAATGCTGTGTGAGATCCATCTCAGGACAGCAGTGCAAAATCTGGAGTGCTGAATCTCTCTGCAGCTGGTAGCTAAAAACTCCACTCTACATCCAAGTGAAATACTACTGCAGCAGTATTTACCTTCTGAGGTGTACACTGGTGTGTGTGTGTGCGTGTGTGTGTGTTTGAACAGTGACGTGGTGCAGCCGTGGAAACAGGACATAGCACCATGCTGTTTATTTAAGAACACCCTAAGCACAAACAACTGAAACAAAACAAATCTGTCATTGCCTAAATTTCTCTTCTCTTCACTGTCTCTCTTCTCTCCTTCTCTCTCTCTCTCTCTCTCTACTTCTCTCATTCCCTCTCTCTCTCTCTCTTTCTCTCTTTCTTTCTATTTTACCTACCTGTCCAACCACAGTTAAAACAAGGAAAAAAAGAGAAAAATAAAAAAGTTTGGAAGTTGTTTTTGATAAAGTTCCAGGACGATGACTTGCATTTTTTCAGAAAAACTGCCACCGACCACAGAGAACTGCTATAACAGAGTGTATTTCCTCCTGTTATTTGCACTTCTAAATAATTCATTTGATCATCAAATATCACATTTACTTTGAGGGAAACTTCAAAGCATTGTATCTGTGCCTGTGAGCATGTTTGTTTGTGCATTTGTGGTGGTGTACATGCATCTGTGATTTGGTGTGTGTGTGTGTGTGTGTGTGTGTGTGTGTGTGTGTGTGTGTGTGTGTGTGTGTTTGAGTTTGAAGAGGCCGTCTGATAATCAGGCATGAAGAGAGGCCTCTGCCTCAGTTGCGCTTCAGTGCATCCGCCTTTTGTTGCTGTCATTCACTAACCCTTCCAACGAGTGCTATTCACTCTGTGTATGTTTGTGCGTGTGTGTGTGTGTGTGTGTGTGTGTGTGTGTGTGTGTGTGTGTGTGTGTGTGTGTGTGTGCGTGTGTGAGTGTGTGTAACCCTGATTATGCCATCAGCTTGCTGCATGTGACACATGGAAAACATCCTGCTAAATCTTGTCAGAGAGGAAGGCCACACAGCATGGGGAGAGAAACAGGCAGAGAGAGAGAGAGAGAGAGAGAGAGAGAGAAGAGGGTGAGAGGGAGAGAAAAGGCCTATTTCTCTCCCTCCCTTCCACTCCCTCTCTCTCTCCATCTCTGTGAATTACTGTGAGTTGCTTGCGGGGTTGAGAGGGGCGAACACAAAAGGCTGGCACGGGAGAAAAGAGAGAGGAGCCCTGCTTCATCATCTCCTCCCAATCCCACAGTGCCATCAGAGCCAGGGGTCACAGAGTTCAATAAACTTCCCACGGCTTCGCAATCACGCACGCACGCACTCACGCGCGTGCGTGCGTGCGTGCATGCATACACACAAATACACAAACACACACGTGCATGCATACACACACATACACACACACACACCTATATACCTTAAATTAAATCATAATTAATAACAATAGCAAACATTCATACATGTCATGCCACTATCAACAACAGCAGCTCCAGCTACTGACAGACAGACACCCACACAACCATAAACACAACCATACACACACACACACACACGCGCACACACACACACACACACACACACACACACACACACACACACACACACACCTAATCAGACAGGAAAAGCGCCTGCCCATCTCAGTCATGAGGGTGCAGAGGGCTGTTGTCTGGCATGGCGGTCATGGGAACATGAGGCTGACGATCCAAGCCTCTGAGTTAACACACCTAACATTGTTCAGCACTTCCCCCTCAGCGCCCACAAAGCTAACGCACTTCCATCCAATCGGTAGCCGCAGCCCCGGCGTGCTTATGTGTCTATGTGGAAGAAATGTGTGCATTTAAGTGTGTGTGTGTGTGTGTGTGTGAGTGTGTGTGGGTGGGTGTGTTGTTTAAACACGCGAGCACCAACCTGCCCGCCAGTGCCCTGCAGCTGCCGATTGTATGACGGGAGCCCGGCGCGCCAACCGAGGCAGAAGGGCAACTCAGCGCACGTCGGGCTGCCTGACACTTAATCGCCATGAGAAAGCTGACGCCATCCACAGTGCCACGCTGCCAAGACCCGGGGAGAAGGGACAGGAACTCAGGCTGAGACTGAGACCGAGAGAGAGAGACAGAGGCTGAGAGAGACGGAGGCTGAGAGGGAGACAGAGGCTGAGAGGGAGACAGAGGCTGAGAGAGACGGAGGCTGAGAGGGAGACAAAAACAGAACCAGAGGCCACCAAGTCTCCACTGGACACCTACGCACACGACCCTGCTAATGGCTGCAGCACCCATACTAGCTCATGCCTGGAGAGAAGGCCAAAACACACACACACATACACACACACACACACACACACACACACACACACACACACACACACACACACACACACACACACACACACAAACACACACACACACACACACACATAAACACACACACACACAGACACATTCATACCTTTGCGTTCGGGTGTGGGTGCTGTAAGTGTTTTTGTTAAGGGACTTTCATTCTCATAGCGATGGAATTAGGTCATTAATTAGGCTTTTTGTTTGTTTAGCTGAGGCCTTCACTCAAAGCTATTTATGATACGGGGAAAGTCAGTATCACTCTGCGTGCACCCTGGGAAACAAAGATATGACCTTGGCAGTGACTTGCTCCACCCATTCAGCATGTTGCATTTTTAGTATCATTCCTTCCTTCAAGTGGAATGAGGCCTTGATTTGTTAACACCGTTTGAACTGAGGCGAAACTGCTGTGAAGAGGAATGCATCCATCGTCTTAAAGGTAGATGTGATAAGGCGTCTCGCCCCGTCACACACCTCATGAGTTAAAGTTATATATGAGACAGACTAGAGAGACAGAGATGGCCGAATCAAACGGACAGGCAGGAATCACACAGGCAGACAGACATGTGGACAAACTGCTAGATATCATAGACTGTACAGGCCAACACACCAACGAGCAGACACACATACAACAGTGAAACAGACACACACACACACACACACACACACAGACAGACACACGCAAACACACATACAAACACACACACACACACACACACACACACACACACACACGCACACACACACACAAAATAGACAGACACACGCAGACACACATACAAACACACACACACACACACACACACACACACACACACACACACACACACACACACACACACACACGCACACACAGGCAGACACACACAGGCATCCACACACACACAGGCACACACATACACACATAGGCACACAAACACAGACACACACAGACATACACAAAGCCAGCAGGCTGGTTCCCCTCAGACAGAGGAGCGGGGTGCTGGGGAGAGGGGTGTGTGCATGTGGGGGGTGGGGGGTGGCCAGGGGTCTGTCGCTATACCGTTCTGAAGGAGGAACCGAAGGTGGTCGCTGGAACAGACAAACGGCCCTCCAACCGCACCTTCCCACTCTACGCTCACATGCACATACATGAGGCACCCACAGTCTCGCTTTCACAGACGGGCCGGGCGGGGTTGGACAGTCCCCTGCCACCACACGTCAGGTGACAAACACTCCAACACACTCACAGACTCACAAACAAACACTAAGACACACTGCCGCACACACACAATGAGGCTAAATGGAGAGCAAAACATACCAAAATATTTATGACTTGCCAGGAAAAACAGCAATAAATCAATATTGCCCAAACTGACCACAAAGCGTGACCACAAATATGGCACCAGGAAATCATTCACACATACACAAACACCTTCCAAGTCGCCAACATCTCCAGAATCCAGTTCCAGCCATCTTTAAGAAAACAAACTTATACATTTCTGGTGCCTGGTTGATTTTCTGCATAATAAAAAACATATTCTACTGCTCAGCTACTCAAATGTAAAGGGAATTGCACAATTAATTAATTGCATTTGCTAGCTATGACAAGCAGGGACATGTTTACTGTTTTTGTCCACAGTGAGCTCTCCTCAGACAACAGTGGCATGGACAGACTCCACAGGGTGAGCGCAGGTCAGTGGGAAGGCCCAGGCCAAAAGAGTGAAGGAGGGCCAAAAGAGAGGCCTCAGCACACTCCGTACTCCATAGAGACAGCGAGCAGTGGACTTGGCTGGACACTCAGACACGTCTTTTTCACCAGAAATGGCGAAAGACCCAAACTGGCGACAGCGTTGTAATTCCTGAGGCCTATCAGGGAGAGGAGGCTCAGTAGAGTTCGGGCTGGACATAACATCTGATCTGCTCCCGTCGGGTCAGTTCCTCCCTGCTGACCGCTCTCCCGTCCTGCAGGACAGACGAGGAGGCTCTGCTGCCAGCGAATAACACAGCGATGGCATTAGGGAGAATCAGCCAGCGTCATTAACACGGCCATGTCATTAGCCTGCATCTCACGCAAATAATTACAGGCTGTCCTTCTGGAATCCAAGCCCACTTGGAAATTGGAGCAGTCAATCAAACTTGGGGTGTTTCCCAGAGAGATG
The DNA here is from genome assembly GCF_018492685.1 of Alosa sapidissima. NCBI lineage: Eukaryota > Metazoa > Chordata > Actinopteri > Clupeiformes > Clupeidae > Alosa > Alosa sapidissima. The sequence goes on along the minus strand of NC_055959.1, from coordinate 11,956,375 downwards.
GAGAAAGAGAGAAGAAAAGAGAGAAGGAAAGAGAGCGAGAGAGAGAAAGAGACAGAGATAGAGAGATAGAGAGAGAGAGAGAGAGAGAGAGAGAGAGAACCTGCCAAAAAGCTGCCAGAACCTTGGCTCCGAATGGTTTCCTCTAATTCATTTTATATTTTGGACATTAAACAATAACAGTGCATAATGTGTCAACAACTGCGTCAACATACATGCACATACACGCCTGGAACCTTTACTCATCCACATCTACCAGTCCCACAGAGAGTACAGTGTGTGTGTGTGTGTGTGTTTCTGGTGATGCGGGTGGAGATGATCTTATCATGTCTGATGCCTGATACCGTTGCCTGAGCATACGTGAGTGGACTGGGAAAGACTTGTAGGATTAGGTAATGGCCAGTGCCCATATTATGACTATTTTTCAACAAGTTAAAATAGGTCTATGAGTTCCAGAAACATGTTTCTGAAGTTGTTTGTTGGAAATAGCTTGTAGAAAAGATTCTTACCTACCTCTATTACACTCTTTTTCAGTCCCTGTCAAAGTGTGCTGTTTCTGCTGCTCATTACATATTAATGAGCTGCTGCTCACTTACCCACGCCCCACTCCATTAACTGTTACCAGGGTCATTCGTGCCAAATCAACAAATGCCTCCAGCCTAGCCTGACCATCTTGGCTGAGATATGTAGGCTTAAAAAAACAGTTGAACTCGTTGGCTTGGTGTGGAGAGGTGGGGTGCATTTAACCCAATCGGTGAATTAGTGAAACACAAACAGCACACAGTGAACACACAGTGAGGTGAAGCACACACTAATCCCGGCGCAGGCGTGAGCTGCCTGCTACAACGGCGGCGCTCGGAGAGCAGTGAGGGGTTAGGTGCCTTGCTCAAGGGCACTTCAGCCGCGGCCCACTGGTCAGGGCTCGAACCGACAACCCTTCGGTTACAAGTCCAGAGTGCTAACCAGTGGGCCACGGCTGCCCCATAAATCATTTAACAAACGTGAATAAAAGGCACAAAATAAGGATGGTGTAAGAGTTATCTGTTTGTTCATGGGATTCATTCTAATTCCATCACTTACATATTTCCTACAACTAGGTGAGATAGCTAAGCTTATGTTGTAGGCTACTGAAGTTCCACTGTTAGATAGCCAGCTAGCAAACTAACCGTTTTCTATCAAAAAAGTAGATATACTTATACTTATACTTAGTAAGTATAAATCCTTTTCCCTGCCCACTTCGATGCAGCTCCATAGGTTTCCATTATATCCTCGTAACGTAATTGCCCTAAAAGGAGGTGGTGGGTGGGAATATTGAAATGTTTCGGCTTGTGACGTCCAAAGCCTTGCCGATTTTGACCAGCTCACCCTGGAGGCTGAAGGCAGGATACATCCAGAAACCCTTATCTCACTCAAAACAGCATTTTTTTTTTCAAGTTTGTATGCGTGTGGAAGCACCAGAGACACACAATAACACATCAAATCCCAGAAAAAGTGATTTTTTGATAAATATGGGCACTTTAAAATCTGACTAACACTGACTTCAACTTCTGACTGCAATTGTGCGTAATTTCATACACAAATTCAAACACTTTATTTACTTTTTCTCACCAAATAGAAAGTTCAAGTTCAAGTTCAAGTTTGAAGTGTATTGTCATATACAGCAAGGAAAACAAGTTTTCTCTGTGCAATGAAATTCTTTCATTGCTGTCCACACTTATGCCGAGTTTATACGAGTTTAAACACTTCCAGCGTGCGAGTGTGTTGCATGTGTGTGTGTTTGTGTGTCTTTGAGGGTGTGCATGAGTGTGTGTGTGTGTGTGTCTTCTTGTGTCTTTGTGTGTCTGCATTTCTGCCCAACAACAGCCCCTCATTCTCTGTCTAACCGGTTACGGAGATTATTCCTGCTTGGCTGCGAGGGCGCATTGCCATGGCGACGTTTAGGTGTT
>NC_055959.1:11931932-11936932 GCF_018492685.1 Alosa sapidissima | reverse complement strand
CTCTCTCTCTCACTTTCTCTCTCTCTCTCTCTCTCCCCCTTACATTAGGCCTGTGGGTTTTAAATCACACCTAATCTGATTTGTTGAAAGCAAATTTGGGCCCTGTTCAAGAATCCCAAACAGCATGACCCATTTAGTGTTTATGCAAACTCTCTCTCTCTCTTTCTCTCTCTCTCAAGCACCAAGCACACACACACCTACACACACACATAAATACACAAAAACAATCCCACACACATTCAAAGCCATTCAGTCATACGCACACACACACACACACACACACACACACACACACACACACACACACACACACACACACACATTTTACGTAAAGCAGTGATTACCGCTTTAAAAAACGGATATCGGGAGATCAGTTTTGGAAATGCAAAGCAATATTGCTAGTGGCTCAACACGACAGTTACTGGAAAACTTATATTAAAAAATCAAGTGAATCAGTGTCTCTCTCTCTGTGTGTGTGTGTGTGTGTGTGTGTGTGTGTGTGTGTGTGTGTGTGTGTGTGTGTACTGTATGCGTGGCATTGGCCAAGTATAGGACCTGTGGACAGTTCAAGAGACACGAGAAAGCTCTTTTCTGGGCTTTGTCACATACACACACACACACACACACACACACACACACACACACACACACACACACACACACACAAACACACACACACGCAAAACCCAACGAGCAGAGTAGTGAGCTGTATTTATACCTGGACTATTACTGTCCTCCAATGGAACTGCACCTCACCTGTGCGTCACCATGGACTTCAGAAGGCCATGGCTCCCTGCCAACACACATTCACACACATGCCAAGTTTCTGTGTTCAGCACACACACACACACACACACACACAGAAACACACACACACACACACACACACATACACACACACACACAGAAACACACACACACACACACACACACACACACACACACACACACACGCACACAGACAGACACGCACTCTATCCTCTCCCTCTCTTTCTCTCTCTCTCTCTCTCTCTCAAACATATACACATATGCCAACACACAAACTCAGTTTGTGACACTCATGCTTAAACACACACAAGGTCTAAAAACACACTCTGCTTGGTATAAAAGAAAATGGCTCCCAAAATGGCTGCTTCCCTTCCTCCATGATGGCACAGCACATGCCCGTGGTTACAAAGCATGCGTTCTCTCTGATCTTTCCAATTCTTTCACACATATTCAAAACACATTTACACACACTATCAACAAAATAGGCTACAGGTCTGTATAGAACGTATTTATGAAAGTCACATGTAAGTGTCTGTTGGGGGGGGGGGGGGGAGTTAGACTGGGTGAGAAAGGTAAAGAGAGAGAGAGTTTATGGAGGTTCAGGGTAAGGTTATCAATGTCGGTTCGCACTGAAGTGCACGGCTCGTTTCATCTTCAAAGAGAGATGAGCTGTGATGATGGCCGATCTCCCTCTATTCCTGCATGATCACACAGACACACACACACACACACACACACACACACACACACACACACACACACACACACACACACACACACACACACACACACACAGACACACACATACTGACTTTTGCTCTCTTTCTCCAAACGTGCAACCACCAACATCTACCAACAACTACTTGGACCCATACCTCTGCACAGAAAATCTCCAGTATATTCTGATCTTTTCCATGGAGACACAGCGCCACCTAGTGTTTACTGCAAAGCCGAGCCAATAAGAGGTACAACTACGGCAGCATTGCCTACCATGCACTTCTCTTGTCAGTACACATACACACACACACACAGACACACACACACACACACATGCACACACACACACACACATGCTAAATGAACTCTGCATTTTATGAGGAAACAACTCACATACCCCCTCAGAATAGTAGCAGTTGCCACTAGTCCTAGCATCTTCTTACTACTTTTTAAACCTTGTTTACACTTTTTTTAACTGCACTTTTTTTCAACCTTTTTCACAAGCCTTTGAAAGGCAAGGCTCCTTGTGAAACAAGTGGTCTTTTATTCATTGTTCACCCACGCTGTGACTGAGAGCAAAGTCATCGCGCTGGTTTTTCTTGATTAGTGGCTTCATGTGGTGGCACATCAGACACACAACTCAAACGTGTGGCAGGGGGAGGACGTGCAGTGAAATCCCGGTCGAATATTTACAGTTTGGAACAGCACACGTATTGTCCTCCACATCTTCTGGTGTAAAACTTGAGCAGACATGACGGTAAACACACCCACTGAGTGCGGTGGTGACGGGGGGTGGGGGTGGGGGGCCTGGGGGAAGAACATATACCACAGGACAGGAACTTGAACTCACCGGGCTGGCATGTGGACTGGAGCCATAGAGATGGCTGAGATTACAACAGACCTCAATGGCGCCACCTGCTGACACATTGTGGTAACAGCAGCAGCAAACTAGGGAAGTTGATTGAGTTGATTTTCCATGAGACTGACGGAGAATAAAATAAAAAAAAAACACCCATATAAAAATACTCTCATAGAGAAACACAAGAGTTCTGTGGTATACTGAAACCTTTAGCCATGATATTGGTCATATTTAATGCTTTAAAGAGAGAAAAAAAGGAATACAATGTCAGAACGAGGGCAAGAGTGAAATCACTGACACACACAGAAAGAGAGAGAGAGAGAGAGAGAGAGAGAGAGAGAGAGAGAGAGAGAGAGAGAGAGATTATGAATCACAAGTTCATATTTCCTGGCTGATTGGCAGGCTATATAGGAGGAGAAAGCTGATTTGGTGGCCTGCCTGGCCAGCCTCAACACTGCTAATCTGTATTTAGGCCTTTGCAACAGCAAATGGGCAACTGAGGGAGCTATTTTTGTATATTAGTGACTGTGCTTGTGGGAACTCACGTAAAGCAGTTCACAAAAATAACAAGAGACTTTAATTCTTAAGACATTATATAACAAAAATGTGTCTGAGTGTTCTAGTACAATCAAGTTGTGCAGGATGACTCTCACCGACCAGCTGGAGTTGGACATCTGGTCTCTATTTCATGTAGAGGTAACTAAAGGGCATTCAAACATCCAGCTGCATGGAGCCAAACATGCATTCTGTACAGAAAGATCCACCAAAACAACACACAGCAAAATAGCCCACCCCCTCAGGCCTGGCCACTGTGTCACCGCTGGGAGCTCGTCCTCCAAAGCCACGTCCTTAATGGATGTCTGGTCGTGGTGGAGCAGCGGTAATGCTACTGCCGGACAACCGATGGACCTGGGTTTGATTCTCAAACCCGCTGTTGCAAGTCTGCGTCACTTTGGTTAAAAAAGCGTCTGCTAAATACCAGTGAACTAAACTGTATGCCTCCATCATCACTCAGGGGTAAGGGGCCAGGAGGCCCACTATCACCTTGTTCCTCAGCTCCAAGGGAGGGAAGAGAGGAGTGTGGAGGGATGGGATCACCAATGAGACTGTACTGACTTAACTGTAAACTCCTGGATCCAGAAGCATCTGTATCGTATTACTGATGACTGATTCTACATATGTTAAGCAGTCATTGACCTCAACACTCATTACCTCACCTCAGTTAATATCGTGCTTCAGGATGCTGTCAGCTTGCACATGCTGTGATCCACAGGAAAGTCACGATTTGCATGAGCTTACAATACTATAAGAGCACATTATAAGAGCACATTTAAAATAATTGGCTATTGTGTAATGGACTGAAATCAATGTGTAAATCTTTAAAGAGAAGCTAGGAAACCAGACGCATCCAGTCAGATAGCCAGAGCTTCAGCCAAAAGAGGGCTTACAACAGACAGACACAACAATGATCATTTCAGAGGTAAGAGAGGTAAACTGCAAGGGGGAGATTTATACAGAACCAAGATGGAAGATCAAACAGCAAACAGACACAAACAGTGCAACTTGCAACAGAAATAATAAAATCTGTCACCATTTTATGCCAGTTTAGATGTACTGTTGCATACAGAGACATTAAGAGATTTGTTGGACAACAGGCTCCTATACTGATGCCATTGAATAATATAATACCTGTTGCCAGGATCTGAAAACAATCTGTTTTTCCTTCATCCCTGACCGACTGTGCAATAAAATGTTTTGTAAAACCAGCAAATAGGCCTACTGCAGCAATATACTTAATACAGATACATGTCTACATATCACAAGAACAACCCCCTACACCAGGGGTTCCCAACCTCTTTCGGCAGGTGACCCTACTTTGATGTCACAAAACGTTGGCGACCCCAATCATTCACAACATTTTGTTAGAGAGCACATCTCATCTCTGCTGCAACATCCAGTCGAGAGCGGTACTTTGATTTTCAAGCATGATTACATCAATCAAAGATCTCATGCGTGCTGTCTACGTTTATTTTTACATTACTACATTGTAATGAAGGATCCATATTAGTTTCATGAGGTTTTTGATATTTGTTTTAGGCAAAGCAATGTGTGTTCTTATGTAATGTACTGGTTCATTTTAAGATACGCAGTATCTCAGCCGACCCCATTTGAATTTCAGGCGACATGGGGTCCCGACCCCACGGTTAAGAAATAATGCCCCACAAAGCTGGCAATAGAACACCCTGAGTCTGTCTGATCTGGTCATGGCTGTGCAGATTCCACTGCTATAAATACAAACAAACCACTTGTGGTGAAAAGCCAGCACATTACCTCCAAAGCTCAACAAGCATGCATTGCTATGTCTCATTTATTTTACTCTCCTCAGAGGGTGTGATTGCACCAGACCACCACAAGATGGAGTCAAACACCAAGGTAGCCATGGCACACGCCAGTAGGTCTCTTCCCACAAAATGTGAACAAGTTTATCTAAGGTGTGTCTGACACATAATGATTTGCCAAAAAGGTTCTGCTCTATTTAAAACTTAATCATATAGTTGAACTCAATTAACTGAAAATCTGCTTCACAACAGCAGCTGAATGTTAAATATGACATTTTCACTATCTCACAGAACTGGGATGGTAACAAAGGGGATAA